>NW_027070020.1:124142-277698 GCF_002906115.3 Quercus suber
AAGTTTTTATGCAAAAAAAAAAAAAAGTAATTAATATTTTATTTTTTTTTTTTTTTTTTTTTTCATAAAAGTGATATCAATTTTTCTTCTCCTCTTTGTAGGAGTCTTTCCTCTCATCTAGGGTGAGTTATATTTCTTCTACTTTCGGGTAGGGGCTGATTTTCCATCATCCTAAATTCAGTGGTGTGGGGAAGATTTGCTTCCACTAAGATACTTGTTTTTCTTATAACTAGTGAACAGGAGCCATAGTATGAAGTTACCAACCAAAGGGAGTATACTTCTTCAGTCCAAATGGAGCGGATTTTATTGAAAGACTTCAGAGTATCCACTTGACGGAGGAGGAGGGTGAAGTTATAAAGGTTCGATCAGAGAATCGTGCTAAGATATTGGAGGAGTGTTCTTTAAGTCTAATGGGTCGTTTTCATATGACGAAACCAATCAATTTATGGGCTGCCAAAAATCTACTAAGGTCAGTGTGGAAACTTGGCCATGATCTGAAGATTAAGGATGTTGGTGAGGGCCTAATGCAATTCAAATTCTCCATGGAGAGCCAACTGAATTGGGTCCTGAATAATGGACTGTGGAGCTTCGATAATCACTTATTGTTATTAAAACGATGGGAGAAAGGAATGATGACGTTTACTGTGGATTTCAAAGTTGTACCAATATGGGTTCAGGTTTGGGGATTGCCTTTTGATCTCATGAATGAAGAAGCAGGAAAAGATATCGGTGGCGGCATTGGGAGAGTCTTGGAAGTGGATTGCAAGGCAATTGCTGCGGATCAAGCTTGCTTCCTTCGAATTAGAGTTGAATTGCCATTGGATAAACCGATCCGGAGGGGCACTCCAGTACTTAGCCCGGAAGGTGTGAGGGTGCAAATAGCTTTCCAGTATGAAAGATTGGTTGGGCTGTGTTTTAGCTGTGGCAAGCTCGGACATGAAGCAAAGGAATGCCTGAGTAATGTCTCGGCTACAACGGGTGAAAGGTTGTATAGGGAGTGGCTCAAGGTGGGGTTCCGACGTCAAACTAAATCGGGTGGTAGGAATTTCGGAGCACAGTCAGGTGACAGGGACGTTACCAGTGATCAGGCTAAGGATCCATTACAAACACCACAGCAACACAGCACGAGCTCATCGACAGCAAACCTAGCCAAACTGGAAACCGTTACTAATAGAGAGAAATGGCAGGTATTAATTACGGAATTAGTGGAGGGGAGTAATTCCATGAGTAATGAGCAACCCCCACATCAATGCGCAATGCAAACTGATATTCCTGAAATCATGCAACCCGATATTTTAGGGAAGAACTTAAGCACGTTGCCAATCACGTATGTGGAAATGGATGAGGGAGTTAATACCACCGACCTATGTGAGGAAACCCTAGCTGATATGATTAATAATAAGGCACGTGCCTCTCCACGTGATACCAAAAAGAAGCCTTCATCTGAAACACGTAAGTGGAAAAAGAAAGAATGCCAAGACGATAGCAACACGGGACCGAAACAAATACAGACTGAGATTGACGGACACAAGCTGGTTGGGCTGAAACGACAGAGAAAATCTAGCAAGGATGAAGGAAACACAGGGGAAAGAAAACGAAGCAAGGCACAGACAACTTACTCACCATACATAGTGGCAGGGGCTGACAGTTAGCCTTGCCGAGCAGAATGAACCTGTTAAGCTGGAACTGCAGGGGGCTTGGGAACCCCCTAGCAGGTGCAGTCCTCTCTCATTTGGTGAGGGAGAAAGGTCCCAAGGTCCTGTTTTTGATGGAGACGAAACGGACGGTAGGTGAGATGAAAACAATACAAGTAGAATTGAGGTATGATAATATGCTCGCTGTTCCTTGCATCCATAGGGCAGGCGGCCTAGCTATGCTCTGGAAGGAGGAGATCACTTTACATATTTAGACCTACTCTCAAAACCACATTGATGCCCATATCATAACTGACCCAGCCAATCCTTGGAGACTTACCGGTTTTTATGGGAGACCAGAAGAACATCGCTGACATGGGACACCTCTTTTTTTTTTTTTTTTTCCTGGGTGCTTTAGTGCCCGTTTGTTTGGGCGTTTTGAGCCCAAAAGTTGGCTTTTTTAAAAAAGCCAAACCAAGTTCAGCATTTGGTGATTATAAAACGCAACTTTTTGATAAAAGTTGCATTTTATATTTGTGAAGGAAATGCGTGTTTCAATTATGGACATTTTCGGTCCATTTTGTAAAAGCTGGACTAGGCGTTTGATATATATATCCGTTGGGTGAGTTCAATTACCAAATTACCTTTCATCAGTTCTCAGTTCTCACGCTAGTCTGCCCTCACCGTGCTGCTACAAACACAACACCGCCCAACTATCACCGGTCTATCACCACAATCAACAAAATCAAAAAATCCCATTTCAAACCCAACTCAAAATCAACTCAAAATCAAACCCAAAATCCACAAAAAATCAACTCAAAATTTAACCCATTAACTGAAAACCCATAACCCAAACCCAAAATCAAAATCAAATACAAACCCAATGTTTCAATCATCTTCATCTTCTTCATCATCATCATCATCATCTTTTGTCTTCCTCTCGGCTTTCGAATTGTCAAAAAAAAAAAAAAAGAGCTCAGCGGTGGAACGTTCTAGAAGTGAAGTGAAAGAGAAAAATGGGAAAGAAAAAAGATAAAAGGAAAAGTAAAGTGGAATGTTCTGGAGGGGAAAAAGGGGAAAGAAGGGTACGTGTGTGGAGGTGTGTGGATGAGAAAAAAGAGGGAAAAAAAAAAAAAGAATAAAGAGAAGGGTACGTGTGTGGAGGTGTGTGAAGGAGAAAAAAGAGGGAAAAAAAGGAAAAAAAAAAGAAAGAAAGAAATGTTATCACAATATTTTCACAAATTTTTTCACAATAAATTTTAAAGAGTAGGTTATTATTAGCTAATATTGGTGAGAAAAAAATAATTTTTTTAGAAAGAGAAAAAAAATAATTTTAATAGTATGTTAAAATTAAAATCAATATCAATTTTATCACAATATTTTCACAATACTTTCACAATAAATCTTAAAGAGTATTATTAGCTAATATTAGTAAGAAAAAAATATTTTTTTTAGAAAGAGAAAAAAGTAATAGTATGTTTAAATTAAAATTAGTATCAATTATCACAATAATTTCACAATACTTTCACAATAAATTTTAAATGGTAAGTTATTATTAGCTAATATTGATGAGAAAAAAATAATTTTTTTAGAAAGAGAAAAATTGATTTAAGTATATGAAGTAGTTGATTTAAGTATGAAATAAACTACAACTTTTATAAGTGCTAGCCAAACACTCAATTTTTTCAAAAAACACTTTTTAACAGTTTTTACTAAACACTCAGCTTTTTCATTATGCACTTTTTGAAAACTCAACTTTTTTAAAAAACTCAACTTCAAAAAGCTGAACCAAACTCACCCTTAATGACTGCTTAAAAAAAAAAATTTAATTGTTTAGTGATTTGCTAAGAGACTTGTAGTTCAATTGTTTAGTATTTTCTAGTATTTTCAAATAATACAGTTAACTTATAAATTCCATCACAGATGTTTAGTGATTTGGTCATTAGGAGCTTTGCTGTCCACAAAGGGAATTTTGTGTAAACTCACTTACGATGAAACAAAATGTTATAAGAGAACTTATATTATTAGCTTATTATTATTTTGTTCTCAGTCTCACACGCACCAATCCACAAAGATCAGCAGAAATGGGGGTTGATCTATGCGAGAAGGATGAAGGTAATTGTGTGATTATATTAATGTGTTCATAGGGGCATTTTACATGATTTTATGTATTTGCAAGAATTTGGAAATAATTATCTTTTAGCTCTTTAAACTTTGAATTTAACAATGAAAATTGTTGCAACATGTGCAGGGCTATAAATGAACCAAGTCGTTCATAAACAGCTCGGGCTTTGCTCGATAAAAGGCTCGTTCATGTTTGTTTGTTTATAAACAAGTCAGGCTTAAACTTTAGTTTTAGGCTTGTTTAATAAACAAGCCAAGTCCAAGTAAAAAATATTGTTCGTGAACAAGCTTGTGAGCACTAAGGCTTGATACAAAAGTAACAAAACAAGTTGAGGCTAGGCTTATTTATGGGTTTGGTAAGAAAATTGATATGAGCTTGACAAGTTAACTCATATCCTTCCAAGACTTCAATTAATTATTAGTTGAGACCACTCATCTAAACCAAATAGGCTAGATAATAAACTTGATATAGGCTTGATAATATACTTGTGTTGGATCTCAAGCTCAAAAACATGATATTGAGCTTGAGTTTGGGCTTGATATTGAGCTCGAGCTTAGCTTGACCAATGAATCAAGTCAAGCTCAGCCGAGCTCAAGCTTTTATACTTTACAACAAGCTCAAGCTTGAACATTATTTGTAGGCTCGTATCAAGCTCAAACCAAGCTTGAACATTCTACTTTTACTGTCGAGCCGAGCTTGAACAATCACTACTCGACAAAGCTTGGCTCATTTACAGCCCAACATGTGTAATTTAATAGCAGAGTCAATTAGGATTGATTGTTACCTTTTATTTTTTATTTTTTATTATTAATTTAAGGAGACAACTCATGCCATAGTGTGGAGGGAAAAAACAACTAACCCTTAAAAAATTAATAAAATAAGAAAGTGGCTCATGTTCATGCATGGCTTCATTTCGTTGAGTATAGCATGATTGATCTGATTGCTTACCCTTATTTATTTATTTATTTAAATTTAATGAGACAATCCATAGTGTGAAGGGAAAAAAACAATTAACCCTTTAATAAAGTGGCTGACGTTTGGCTCCATTTCGTGGACAAAAATAATTTGAGAGCATTTGCTAAACAAAGTGAATTATAGATTACCATCATTAGAGTTGCCTACCATCATCAGTTGGGTAAAGTGTCAGGCGGGTAAATATGGGTTCTCTCTTTCTTAATGAAGAAAATTAAAATTTAAGTTATTTATTTATGGTCAAATTTCAAATTACAAATAGGCAAATAAATGGTCAAATTACAAATGAATAAGTTGTAATTTACTCTTATTATTTTGTTCTCTCCCTCACATGCGCCAATCCACAACGAACGGTAGAAATGGGGGTTGATCTATGCAAGATGGATGAAGGTTGTGTAAATATTTTAAAGTGTTCATAAGGGCATTCTACTAGATTTTATGTATCTGCAAGAATTTGGAAATAATTATCTTTTAGCTTTAAACTTTGAATTTAATAAAGAAAATTGTTGCGACATATGTAATTTAATCACAGAGTCAATCAGAATTGGTTGTTTACTTTTTTTTTTTTTTTAAATTATTATTATTATTAATTTAAGGAGACAACTCATGCCATAGTGTGGAGGGAAAAAACAGTTAATCCTTAAAAAAAATTAATAAAATAAGAAAGTGGCTCATGGGTGGCTTCATTTCATTTGACTTTAGCAAGATTGGATCCCGATTGCTTACCCTTATTTATTTGTTTATTTAAATTTAAGGAGACAACTCATGGTGTGGAGAGAAAAAAAACAATTAAACCCTTTAAAAAATAACATGGCTCACGTTTGGCTCCATTTGGTTGACTTTAGTATGATTGGTTTGATACTTCAATAAAAATAAAAATAGATTTAATTTTTAATGGGAAAGAAATTTATTTATAAATTCAATATTACATATATGGTGGATTTAAACCCTAAATGTATATATTGAAAATACCAAAAAGTACAAATTGAGTTACAAAATTTTTAACATAAATATAATTCTTTTCCACGTTAGCTTTAATTGGCCAAGCAAATGGTATATATCAAATTTATGAGAAATTATTGTGTAGTCCGGGACTACCAGGTCAGCAAGCTGATCTTGTAGTCCAAGCCAATAAAAAAAAGATAAATCATTAAAAAAATCATGACATCATCTTGCCTGCCATGTCAACCCAATAATTCTAACTCTTCTAACATCCGTTAACCCATTAAAGCCAATTCAATTTTTTTTTTCTAAATTTTAGATTTGAATTGAGTAGGCGAATCTTTAAAACTTTTGGGAATATAAAAACTTTTCGTTTTTTAATTTTTCCAGTTTTACCTTTGAATCTGGCAATTGGCAAATATATTTCCTGGATGAGTACTTTGCTCGTCCACCAGAACACCCAACCCCACCAACTCCGACGGGGAACTCTCCTTCAGCTTCCGCTCATCCTCGCCCAAAATGTTCAGCCGCAAATCGCCCTATCCCTCTCTTCCTACTGTAGTAGCCTCTCGAGCTACTTCTTCATCTCAGCCTCCGTCACCAGGAATTTTAGGGACTAGGTTATTTATTTATTTATTTTATATATAGACTTTTACCTTTTTTCTAAGTACTGGTGCTTTAATGGTCAAACCAAACCTTCTTTGCCCTGATTTGTTTCGTTTTGCTTTCACCTTCTAACGCCCACAGAACTGACAGAATTAAGGGGACATTAGATTAAGCCAGACATGGTGGGTGACGTGGCAAGTAATATGATGTCATCAATTTTTAACAATCTGTCTTCATCTCATTGGTTGGGACTACAAGATCAGCTTGCTGAACTTGTAGTCCTGGACTACACAATAATTTTCCCAAATTTATGGAACCAATTCATTTCCTTTCTAAAAGAGTAGAATGAATTTGAATTTTAAATGTTTATGTGAAAAACACTAAAGGCTAAAAGAGTTATACATGTTAAGTTATTTCCTTAATTATATTTTAATTTAGTAGAATATTTATAGTATTTATTATAATTTTATAAGATGTTATAAAAATTCAACCAATTAAAAATTTAATAAATTTTTTATATATTTGTCTTCAAATTTTAGTTATGTTTTTAAGTAAGCTTTATAACAAGTGAATGAAATGGATGATGACATGATATTTAATATATTCTTTCAATTACTTATTTTGCAAAAAAAAAAAAAAAGTATTTACCGTCTTATTTTATTATATTTTCAAGCAGTTTTACTTTTTACTTTAAATCTAGCAAATAGATTATATGAGAGAGAGAGAGAGAGAGAGAGAGAGAGAGAGAGAGAGAGAGAGAGAGAGAGAGAGAGAGAGAGAATNTTCACAATAAATTTTAAAGAGTAGGTTATTATTAGCTAATATTGGTGAGAAAAAAATAATTTTTTTAGAAAGAGAAAAAAAATAATTTTAATAGTATGTTAAAATTAAAATCAATATCAATTTTATCACAATATTTTCACAATACTTTCACAATAAATCTTAAAGAGTATTATTAGCTAATATTAGTAAGAAAAAAATATTTTTTTTAGAAAGAGAAAAAAGTAATAGTATGTTTAAATTAAAATTAGTATCAATTATCACAATAATTTCACAATACTTTCACAATAAATTTTAAATGGTAAGTTATTATTAGCTAATATTGATGAGAAAAAAATAATTTTTTTAGAAAGAGAAAAATTGATTTAAGTATATGAAGTAGTTGATTTAAGTATGAAATAAACTACAACTTTTATAAGTGCTAGCCAAACACTCAATTTTTTCAAAAAACACTTTTTAACAGTTTTTACTAAACACTCAGCTTTTTCATTATGCACTTTTTGAAAACTCAACTTTTTTAAAAAACTCAACTTCAAAAAGCTGAACCAAACTCACCCTTAATGACTGCTTAAAAAAAAAAATTTAATTGTTTAGTGATTTGCTAAGAGACTTGTAGTTCAATTGTTTAGTATTTTCTAGTATTTTCAAATAATACAGTTAACTTATAAATTCCATCACAGATGTTTAGTGATTTGGTCATTAGGAGCTTTGCTGTCCACAAAGGGAATTTTGTGTAAACTCACTTACGATGAAACAAAATGTTATAAGAGAACTTATATTATTAGCTTATTATTATTTTGTTCTCAGTCTCACACGCACCAATCCACAAAGATCAGCAGAAATGGGGGTTGATCTATGCGAGAAGGATGAAGGTAATTGTGTGATTATATTAATGTGTTCATAGGGGCATTTTACATGATTTTATGTATTTGCAAGAATTTGGAAATAATTATCTTTTAGCTCTTTAAACTTTGAATTTAACAATGAAAATTGTTGCAACATGTGCAGGGCTATAAATGAACCAAGTCGTTCATAAACAGCTCGGGCTTTGCTCGATAAAAGGCTCGTTCATGTTTGTTTGTTTATAAACAAGTCAGGCTTAAACTTTAGTTTTAGGCTTGTTTAATAAACAAGCCAAGTCCAAGTAAAAAATATTGTTCGTGAACAAGCTTGTGAGCACTAAGGCTTGATACAAAAGTAACAAAACAAGTTGAGGCTAGGCTTATTTATGGGTTTGGTAAGAAAATTGATATGAGCTTGACAAGTTAACTCATATCCTTCCAAGACTTCAATTAATTATTAGTTGAGACCACTCATCTAAACCAAATAGGCTAGATAATAAACTTGATATAGGCTTGATAATATACTTGTGTTGGATCTCAAGCTCAAAAACATGATATTGAGCTTGAGTTTGGGCTTGATATTGAGCTCGAGCTTAGCTTGACCAATGAATCAAGTCAAGCTCAGCCGAGCTCAAGCTTTTATACTTTACAACAAGCTCAAGCTTGAACATTATTTGTAGGCTCGTATCAAGCTCAAACCAAGCTTGAACATTCTACTTTTACTGTCGAGCCGAGCTTGAACAATCACTACTCGACAAAGCTTGGCTCATTTACAGCCCAACATGTGTAATTTAATAGCAGAGTCAATTAGGATTGATTGTTACCTTTTATTTTTTATTTTTTATTATTAATTTAAGGAGACAACTCATGCCATAGTGTGGAGGGAAAAAACAACTAACCCTTAAAAAATTAATAAAATAAGAAAGTGGCTCATGTTCATGCATGGCTTCATTTCGTTGAGTATAGCATGATTGATCTGATTGCTTACCCTTATTTATTTATTTATTTAAATTTAATGAGACAATCCATAGTGTGAAGGGAAAAAAACAATTAACCCTTTAATAAAGTGGCTGACGTTTGGCTCCATTTCGTGGACAAAAATAATTTGAGAGCATTTGCTAAACAAAGTGAATTATAGATTACCATCATTAGAGTTGCCTACCATCATCAGTTGGGTAAAGTGTCAGGCGGGTAAATATGGGTTCTCTCTTTCTTAATGAAGAAAATTAAAATTTAAGTTATTTATTTATGGTCAAATTTCAAATTACAAATAGGCAAATAAATGGTCAAATTACAAATGAATAAGTTGTAATTTACTCTTATTATTTTGTTCTCTCCCTCACATGCGCCAATCCACAACGAACGGTAGAAATGGGGGTTGATCTATGCAAGATGGATGAAGGTTGTGTAAATATTTTAAAGTGTTCATAAGGGCATTCTACTAGATTTTATGTATCTGCAAGAATTTGGAAATAATTATCTTTTAGCTTTAAACTTTGAATTTAATAAAGAAAATTGTTGCGACATATGTAATTTAATCACAGAGTCAATCAGAATTGGTTGTTTACTTTTTTTTTTTTTTTAAATTATTATTATTATTAATTTAAGGAGACAACTCATGCCATAGTGTGGAGGGAAAAAACAGTTAATCCTTAAAAAAAATTAATAAAATAAGAAAGTGGCTCATGGGTGGCTTCATTTCATTTGACTTTAGCAAGATTGGATCCCGATTGCTTACCCTTATTTATTTGTTTATTTAAATTTAAGGAGACAACTCATGGTGTGGAGAGAAAAAAAACAATTAAACCCTTTAAAAAATAACATGGCTCACGTTTGGCTCCATTTGGTTGACTTTAGTATGATTGGTTTGATACTTCAATAAAAATAAAAATAGATTTAATTTTTAATGGGAAAGAAATTTATTTATAAATTCAATATTACATATATGGTGGATTTAAACCCTAAATGTATATATTGAAAATACCAAAAAGTACAAATTGAGTTACAAAATTTTTAACATAAATATAATTCTTTTCCACGTTAGCTTTAATTGGCCAAGCAAATGGTATATATCAAATTTATGAGAAATTATTGTGTAGTCCGGGACTACCAGGTCAGCAAGCTGATCTTGTAGTCCAAGCCAATAAAAAAAAGATAAATCATTAAAAAAATCATGACATCATCTTGCCTGCCATGTCAACCCAATAATTCTAACTCTTCTAACATCCGTTAACCCATTAAAGCCAATTCAATTTTTTTTTTCTAAATTTTAGATTTGAATTGAGTAGGCGAATCTTTAAAACTTTTGGGAATATAAAAACTTTTCGTTTTTTAATTTTTCCAGTTTTACCTTTGAATCTGGCAATTGGCAAATATATTTCCTGGATGAGTACTTTGCTCGTCCACCAGAACACCCAACCCCACCAACTCCGACGGGGAACTCTCCTTCAGCTTCCGCTCATCCTCGCCCAAAATGTTCAGCCGCAAATCGCCCTATCCCTCTCTTCCTACTGTAGTAGCCTCTCGAGCTACTTCTTCATCTCAGCCTCCGTCACCAGGAATTTTAGGGACTAGGTTATTTATTTATTTATTTTATATATAGACTTTTACCTTTTTTCTAAGTACTGGTGCTTTAATGGTCAAACCAAACCTTCTTTGCCCTGATTTGTTTCGTTTTGCTTTCACCTTCTAACGCCCACAGAACTGACAGAATTAAGGGGACATTAGATTAAGCCAGACATGGTGGGTGACGTGGCAAGTAATATGATGTCATCAATTTTTAACAATCTGTCTTCATCTCATTGGTTGGGACTACAAGATCAGCTTGCTGAACTTGTAGTCCTGGACTACACAATAATTTTCCCAAATTTATGGAACCAATTCATTTCCTTTCTAAAAGAGTAGAATGAATTTGAATTTTAAATGTTTATGTGAAAAACACTAAAGGCTAAAAGAGTTATACATGTTAAGTTATTTCCTTAATTATATTTTAATTTAGTAGAATATTTATAGTATTTATTATAATTTTATAAGATGTTATAAAAATTCAACCAATTAAAAATTTAATAAATTTTTTATATATTTGTCTTCAAATTTTAGTTATGTTTTTAAGTAAGCTTTATAACAAGTGAATGAAATGGATGATGACATGATATTTAATATATTCTTTCAATTACTTATTTTGCAAAAAAAAAAAAAAAGTATTTACCGTCTTATTTTATTATATTTTCAAGCAGTTTTACTTTTTACTTTAAATCTAGCAAATAGATTATATGAGAGAGAGAGAGAGAGAGAGAGAGAGAGAGAGAGAAGAGAGAGAGAGAGAGAGAGAGAGAGAGAATAAAACCTAATAATTTAAATTATAAAAAAATCAATAAATGAAAAAATGATAACAAAAATTGAAAACGTTGATGTTTAAAATAAAAATAGAGCTAAAAATATTAATTTCGATAATTTAATTGTTAATGTAATGAAATATCTTAACAAAATAAACAATTATACTCGACACAAGTATTGAAATTCAATTAAGTTGATATATTTTTGTACGACTTTTAAATGCGTTTATAGATAATATATATTTTTCATTGTATTTATTTATTTATTTTTTGTATAATAAACAAGGTTTTTATTAAATAAATATTTACATACATGTAATATATAGATAAATGTACTATACTAATTAAGCAAGACAATTTCATTTTGAGAATCTAACCAAACCCAACCCAATTCCCACAAATTAGGTTGGGTTGGTTTTTACAACTACCATGGGTTCAGTGGGTTGAAGAATTATCAATTTGAGGAAGTCGAAATGAGTTGAAAAACATCCCAAACCTAACCCAACCCACCTATGCACACTCCTATTTTCCCATCTATTTCTTCCTCTCTCACTCCACTAATTTCTATCTGCCTCTCTCTCTCCACTCCTATTTCTTTATTCCAAGCACAATTACTAAAATCTCAAATACAATTTTGAAAACTCATGACATGGACTTTCAGCTTAAGAATTTTTAAGCACTAAAACGCATTTTGTAAATCTTATGATTAATACTCACACACAGATTTCCAGCCATACAACTCTTTAGTAAAAGACAACAAAAACAACGTAATTACATCCCCCTATCTATTACATCTCAAACAAAGCCATATATTGTGTAAAATAAACCCCTCACCCCCCCCCCCCCTTTTTTTTATAAAGAAAATGTGTAAAATAACCTTTTCCCTAACCATTTTTTCCCCTCATCAAACCAATGCATCAGAATTCATCAAGAAGCACATAAAAAATAAAAATAAAAAAATCCTCAGTTGCTTCACTTCGGGCTTCATTTATTCTCTAAAATAGAGAAAGTGTTGTCTTCTACCACCTTCGTATCTAAGCCGATGACTGAAGAGAGTTTCATCAAAATAGCTCCGCCACTTCACTTTCTTCAAGCAGAGCTCTTTCACAAGAGGAAAGCTTCCTTTAAGTGTGTAGATCAAAGGGTGACTTCTCTCCCTTTTCTTGTGCCTTCTTCATTCACGTATCTTCATTTCCTTTTCTTAAAACAAAGCGTAAAGCTAACATTGCAAGCCCTCATCATAGTGGAGTAATCTTTCATTTACTGATAATGTATTCTTTGCCAAGATGAAGTTTCTGCGGAGAAGGATGTTGGGCCTTGTGGAAAGGCAAGTTTTTTTCAGTGATGATGTATTTATGGAAGACCTCCTTATTCGGAGCGGCTACTGACGTGGGCAAATGTATTGTTGCAATAGTAGAGGACCTTTTAGCCCCCAAGATCATCAATACTCTTGTACCTTTGCTATTTGCATTGCGGGCTGTTTCTAATTCTGCCATAAATTCTGATTCTGCTGCAAAAGTGATCTTCCAGCAGAAGTGGCTGAGTCTGCCACTCATTTTAGGGCGCCTACAAGTGGTGCCACTATAGATATTTTTCCAAAGGGAAATGAGGATGCTTTAATGAGAAATCTTCACTTTCTAAACACTTTCTTTGTCATTTTGCCACAACCGCTGTTGGTGAGGATATTACTGCCTCTTTGATGAAAAATGCATAGATGTTGTGAACTAAATCTCTTAACTTTGTTGTAGTCTTCCGTAGATCTTATTTCTCCCAATTCTTTTTTCTCATGTTGCTAAGCTTGGCTGTGTCTCTCCAATTCTTGTGGTCTGCCATTGAATGCGTTGCTTGAGAGATGTTTGGACTTCATCGTTGATTTCCACCTTTTGTTCCTTTTCATATGTTTCTGTTGTATCTTTCTTCATGGCAAGCCAATAGTAACCTATTTGCAGCAGGCATCTGTAAAGCTTTTTCTTCCTTTGGTGCTCCCCACACTCTCCTGAGTGTATTTCTTTTATAATTTCTTTTGCTTCTTTAGGGCCCAAACATCTTAAGGGGTCCCCATCGCACCCTTTTTTGAAAATGACTACATTGTGCAAAAAAGTAGCGTGTTGTCAACCTCTTAGGCTTGTATCTTTTGCTGTGTTTTTGCAGCAGGACGCCTTCTGTCAGGTACAGCATGAATGAGCTTCTCCAGTCTTCGCTGATGAACATAGTGTAATTTTCCTCTCTGTCTGCCGCAAGCTGGCAGGTCCCACACTGGGTTTGGACTTGATTTGCATCTTTATCCATACTTGGCCGATAAAAGTCTACCCTCTGGAGTCTGCAGTAAAGGCTGACTTCCCCGTAGGATCCGTAAGTCTTGTCATATACTTCTTTTAACTTTCTTTGGGCTTCCGCTTGCCGCACGCACCTGGACAATACACCACCCGGCATCCTGCGGTACAACTCTTCTTTCACCAGGACAGAGTCTTTCAATACTTTTAGTTTTGCGTCATTTCCTTCCTTCGTCAAAGCTTTTTTATGGGGATCTGCTAGTCCCCTTCGCACTGTTCTTCTTTGAATCTTTCTTTCAGCCTCTCAATTATGGACTCTTTTCTCTTGCTGACCTTTACTCTGGTGCTATCCCCTTCAAACATTATTTGCGAGCCTAGTGCGGCCAAAGCATTGGCAAACCGATTTTCATTCCTTGGAGCATGTTCTATTTCAAGAGTTGAAAACTTTTCTTCCATCTTCTGGGCCATTAATGCACCAATGGCACATGAATTGGTGGCTAGGTATAGTAACAATGGCTTTTTGTGGATTGAGGCTTATACAGTAGGAAGGTTCATCATGATCTGTTGTAGCCTTTTGAAGGTTGTCTCCTGTACTTCTTTCCTCAAAACTTTGCCCCTTCTATCTTAGCATGGAATACCCTGGCAGGCAGTGTGGAACACCCTGGCAAGCTGGGCTACTAGCTTGGCCTTGTGGTCCACTTGCACAGTAGGATGGTTCATCATGATCTGCTGTAGCCTTTCGAAGGCTGTCTGCTGTACTTCTTTCCCCAAAACTTTGTCCCTTCTATCTCAACATGGAATACCCTGGCAGGCAGTGTGGAACACGCTGGTAGGTTGGGCTACTAGCTTGGTTTCGTGGTCCACTTGCACAGTAGGAAGGTTCATCATGATCAGCTGTAGTCTTTCGAAGGCTGTCTGCTGTACTTCTTTCCTCAAAAGTTTGCCCCTTCTATCTCAGCGTGGAATACCCTGGCAGACAGTGTGGAACGCCCTGACAGGCTGTGTGAAACACCCTGCAGGCTAGGCCACTGGCTTGGCCTCAAGGTCCACATTCAATGTATGCACTATTAACCTAGGATCCCATCCTGGCACTTTCACTGTAACCCCATGCAGAGACATCTTTGAATTCTTTCAGCAATAGTATCAATTTTGATTTTTCCTTTTCTGAAAGTCTTGAGCTAATTGAGATGGATCTTGGTTCCTGTGGGTCCGACCCCAGGTTAATTTTGCTCCAATTTTTCTTCTACCACAACCTATACATCCTTTTCTGCCACAACTTCTTTGTTTTTTCCTTCATTACTCTCCTCCTCTAAGCTTTCTTGAATCATGCAATACACTAAGCTTTTGTAGAAGATACATGATGTTGCTGCTTCATATAGATATTCTAAACACTTTGTGGCAGGCTTTTTAAATTTTCTGCAGAATGGGCCTTAGCCCCCCAGCATGTGAGACAACTGGATGAGTCTTTAGCCTTTTGAAGAAGACTTCCTAATTTTGTTGCAGAATGACACAGCCCCCAGTATACGAGAATAAGCCCTTAGCTTTCAGCAGGAGGCTTCCCATGTTTGCCGTAGAATGAGCTTTAGCCCCCAGTATGTGAGACAACCGGATGAGTTTGATATCACCTTCTCTTGGTGTTGATGCTCCATCATGTGGTTCATGCATTCTTCAGTAAAAAAAATTAGATGTCATGGATCTACAAGTTGCCATATTGTAGAAATTCTTCGTTGCTAGAGAATTTGGGAAAAAGTTACTTTCCAAGCATGCTTTGACTTCGTTCCACTGCTAGCACAATTGCTTCCCATGTATTTTATGCTACATATGATTGTGGCTATAGCTCTTCTGCAGATTCTTTCTAAAGACTTGCGATCATGGCTCTTTTGTGGGTTTGATTGAGTGTAGCCCCCATTATGGGATTTTGCCAAGAACTCACAACCATGGTTCCTTTGCTGGCTTTTAGCCAAGAATTCATAACCACGACCCTTTTGCTGGCTATTGCTACTAAGACCCATATTTCATAGGTTTCTTCTTCACTTGCTTTGTGTATGGGCATATTTAGATGGAGCTTGCTACGTCTCTTACTTCATGGTTGGCTAGTAATGGCCAAAAGTCAACGGCCTCTAATATAGAATTTTCCCATGACGTACCCACATCTTTCTAGGACATCATGCTTCTTTATTCTTGTGGTAGAATGCCCTTGCAGCAGAATGCCTTCAATAAAAACCACGTAATAGTTTTCTGCAGTAATAAGATAAACAACTCTATTCACGACAGGATGTGTGTCAGCAATTGTTTCTGCTATTTCCCTTTTGTACACAAGCCAAAAGAAAGAGCTTTGAGTTTGTAACTCTTGCAGAGTTCTTTTAAGATGAGACATGGGCACCAAGGAGCTTCATGACTTGAAAAGTGATGGTAGAGTTGCGTAGTTTATAGTACAACTGATTTGATATATGCTTTCTTATAAATATCATAAAGATAATGATCCTTAATACCACTCTAGGCATAAATCTTCTGAGGTGCTTCGCAGAAAACTTCTCAACTCTTCAATGTTGTTGAATCGGTTTGCTAGACCCGATAATGGACAAAGAGTAGCTTGCAAGCAGCTCGTAGATTTGGGCTTCTTTATGAAGAGTACGCAATTACTGAGTTGTTGGCTTCATCCCAAGGTCTGGATTTAATTCGGACACTTCACCACCATATCACATGCCTTCAATGTATGCTTTGGTTGAAAGCGGATGTTTCGATATCGCCGAATTGATTACTTCTCCCTCCTCCCTTCATTGATACTGATATATTTGTTGATGTAGTAGCAAAAAATTGATTCGGTAAAAGTGAATATGAAAGGCTTTGTATGCACCTCTCTTACTTTGAGAACAAATCTCAAATTTGTTGTGCTGAATTTTGTGGTAGGATATTCTATAAAAGGGACTACTGGAATACAAAATTCTGCTGCAAAATATTTTGCCACAAAATATTCTGCCGTGAACAATCTGCCGAAGAACATTCTGGAATTCAGCAGATTCTGCTGTAAATAATCTGCGGAGAGATCTACATTCTGGCTTCTAAAATTTTCTGCTATAAAATATTCAGCAGATGAACATTCTGCAGATTCTGAAATTCAGCAGATTCTGCCGTGAACGGTCTGTCGAAGAACATTTTGGAATTCAGTAGATTCTGCTGTAAATAATCTGTGGAGAGATCTACATTCTGGCTTCTGAAATTTTCTGCTATAAAATATTTAGCAGATGAACATTCTGCAGATTCTGCCGTGAACAGTCTGCCGAAGGACCTATACTTTCTACTGCAAAATTTCTGCGGAGGGACATTTTACATTTCTAGAAAAGTCTACTGGAGGATATTTCACGGAGGAAATAGTTATTTGCAACAGTATAGTAATGATGAAAATTTTCAATTGGCTACAATAGCTTCATTTTTTTTGTTTCTAGCTTTTGGTTCTTGAAGGGAAGTAGAGCTAGAATCACTAGCGTGAGAAAATGATCAAAACCTTGTGAGGGAATGAAGGGATTTTTTCTCCTCTAAGTGTTGGACTTGAAGGTGGTGATGGAGAGAGTTTAGAAAGCTTCTAGTGCTTCCTTAAAATAAATGAGAGCAAAAAGTGGTGGAACTTTTGGTTTTGCATGTTTGAATAAGTGGCTTGCCACATGTCCCACATGCATGACAAGGAGAACAAGTGGCATTTAAAGGATATGACCAAGTATTGTGAAGGCCTTTTATTGTAGAGTTCTCAATGTATTTCTGCTCTGTTTTAACATTGCTGTGTAGAGTTCTACCACGGCACTGTCCTGCTGTAACATTGCTGTATTCTGCCACAGAATTTTGCTACAATACTGTCCTGCTGTAACGTTGCTGCATTTTGCCACAGAATTCTACTACGACACTGTCCCGCTGTAACGTTGCTGTATTCTGCCACTGAATTCTGCTACGGTACCGTCCTGCGATAACGTTGCTGTATTCTACCGCAGGATTCTGCTATGGGACTGCTATGACGTTTTGGATATTTCCTTGAGAGTATAGCTTGGAAGGTTTAAGAACATCTGTATGTCTTGCTTTTGGTAAGGACCTGGAAACATGTTTACGAGGGAGAAATATCTCATTCTCCCCATCTTGATCTCAACTCCCCAATGAAGTCGCCATTTTAATGTGGGGGCCTTTTTTGTTGTGCGTTAGGCTGGGTTGCCTGCCGCGGTAATAGGCCCGAGTATTCTGAGTAAGGAAGTTGAGACCGGTCCAACTAGAACTCAACTTGGGCCGGCTTGTGCGCAAACGTTGAGTCCAATTCCAAGGGAAGATGCTGCGAAGTGGGCTTATCTCCTGTTTCTACCGCAGGAACTTTTCTCCAGTTTCTGCCGCAAGATTGACTTTTCTGCTGCAGAATGAACTATTCTTCGGTTTCTGCCAAGGTCTAACTATTCTGCTGTGCAGCAAAACTTTCTGCCTTGTAGTAAGACCGTCTGCCGTGCAATAAAAGTTTCTGCTATGCAGTGAAGTTGCCTGCTGTGCGATAAAGCTTTCTACTGTGTAGTAAAGCTTCCTGCCGTGCTTTAAAGCTTTCTGCCGTGCTTTAAAGCTTCCTGCCGTAAAGCCTTGTGCAATAGAGCTGTTTGCTGTGCATTAAAGCTGTCTGCTGTGTCTTAAAGCCGTCTGCTGTGCTTTAAAGCCTTCTACAACGTGAATGACCACTCTTCGTTTTTACTGTAGAAACACTTTTTTACTTCCTGCGCATAAACAAATCTAAAACCCAAGGAAAATACCCATCAAACAAATATTAGTTTAAATGGGTTAGCATATTCTCAAATATATATATACATATATGAGTATATATACTTATACGTATTCACATATACATATATAAAATATATTTTTTCAGAACATAAGAAACAATGTATATGTATATATATACTTATGGCAGGATAATGATTAGCTTGTGTCAACAGTAAAATACGTAATAACAAATAAAGAGAAAAGCTTCGGCAGGAAATGTTTAGCTGGTAAAATAGTTAACACGGTAAACATAATAAAAAAGGTACTACAGCAGAATAACAAGTACAGCAAGTAAAGACACCGCAGCAGGACAACTGATGCGGCAGACTTGATAAAAAAACGTGTTACAACAGGATGACTAAATACGGCAGATATAAGTTATAATGAGAGAAATCAAATATATTTATAATCAAAATCAAGTATTAAATCTTCCCATAGGATAAGTAAACCAAGAAGGAACCCAAACTCCAACTTCAACAACCTTATCATAGGCTCCTGCCATAAAAGTTGTTCATTTTGAGAATAGGCCTAAATGGCTACTAGCTATTACTTTTGGAGATTTCAAAGAGTGGGTTTGATAAGAAGGAGGGAAAAGATGGTCTCTTGATGCATGCCCCTATTCCTGCCGTGTTTTCCCTTTTCTTTTTCTTTCTTTCTTTCTTTCTTTCCCCTCTGGGTGTTTTTCTTCTTCCCCTGTTTTTTTACTCTTTCCCTTATTTTTTCCTCCACTTCAGTCCCCCTTTTGGTTCGGTCTCCTTTTTTTTGCCGTGGTTACCTTCCTTTTATAGTGAACTAATTCAATGGGATTTCTCCCTTTTACCCTTAGGGCTTCACCAACTGTTTTTGGTTTGTTGTGGGCATCCTTTCAAGATTACCCACTCACCCATTGGTTGCCCCAACCACTGCCATCTGCTCAGAACATGTTTGTTGCACGACAAAATTCCATTTTGTTTGTTCCTGCCGTATACCTCTACCTCACTACCTAGCTTTATGGCATGCATCAGTGGTCCCAACCATTTATTACTTCTTTTGGGTAAGATACCATCCTAGCAAGGTATATATCCCAAAAGAAGTTATGGCAGGAAACCAAATATAGACCCCCTTTTCCCTCCACCACCAAATCACGCCCTCTGAATCTCTTTGACCGTGGGCCCACCTCCCTTGTATTGGCTGGGTACAGGTTGGTGGTGCCCCGGCCATTTGGTTCTTGCTCCACTGTCTTTTGTTCTTGTCTCCCACACCATTCCTGCCGTAGCAGATTATTTTTGTTTCGTCTACTGCATGTTTTTGTCTTATTTCTTCACGCGTTTCCTGCTGCATTTGTCGTTTCCTTTAGTTTGACTCTTCCTTCACGCAATTCCTGCTGCTCCTTGTTTCTTTTCATCGTTCTTCTTCATATTAGTTTTCATGCCTATCTTTTTTATACAAAATGATTTGGGCCTTTGTGGGCCAAATAATGTTGACTGGATCAAAAGGGCATTGGGCCCAATTTATCTTCATCTGCCAAAGCTATCCTGCCAGAGAATTGTATTCTGCGGCAGACTTGTATTTTGCTGAAGATTTGCATTTTGCCGTATATTGCTTTCACTTGCACTTCGTTCTTTGGACCCTTCTTGTTCTTTGGTCTTCTTGGTGGGCCTTTGGGCCTTGCTCTTCATTGGGTTTTCTTCCTCAGAAGCCTTTGGGTACAGATTTGTAAAAATGAGCATCAACACTACTCTAACCTAATCTAAGTGTGTATATGTGTGAATTTCCTTCTTGGAGACTTAAACCTTGACCCTTGCTCTCCACATATCACAAGTACTTATACTTGTGAAGTGACCATCGCGTCAAGGGTGTGCGGTGGTATAAATTGTCAGTTTTGAAATCTCTTTGCAGTTAGGAATTTTGTTTTGTATCCAAGAACATTAATGACTTTGCTCATAATTTAGCTTGTTGGACTTCTATCTGAAAATGAGATAAGCCTGTAGCCATCTCTTCTCTTCCTAATTGGGTTCCTTACCTAGAAGTGAGGCCCTCACCCTCTCTTTTCTCTTAATATAATCTTTATTTATAAGAAAAAAAGTACTCTTAATAGTTTATCAAAAGTAAGTTGATTTTTGAATTTTTCCCTATGAATGCTTTCTTAAGGCACTACCATGCTAGAGGTATATAAGATTATATACTTTTTTATTATTATTATAGAGTTTCAACCTATCACGTCCGTTTCTTTATTTTTTTCTCTTTATCACTAAAACATCAATCAGTTTTTAGTGTAGGTAAGAATTGAATCCCTAATCTCTTATTCAATTATTAGAGATTTTATCAGTTGGACTAACTAGAACCCACATAAGATTATATACTTTAATTTCTCATTTGAGTGCACAATTTGGATCTTCCTTGGATATTAAATTTGTTTTCTTAGTTCTTACTCTTTGTATTTCACCTTTTCAATTTCCTTACAATTTTTGTTAAGGTTCAGATCTATATTTCTATTCTACTGCATTCAAATTTCATAGATGGTGTCAATATATCAAAATAGGAAATGTATACAAAACTTTTGTAGTCGATATTGACATTAAATCATGGAAGGGTGATCAATAGGAGAGTTTTTGGGATTATTTGGGAAATTCATAGAGTTTATCACCTTCGGTCCAATCTTATTATTTTCTTTTCATAAATTATTTTTTAGTTTTCTTTTCAAAAATTTAACTTGATACCAACTTTCTTTGCATACAAGTATTTATGGCATTTTTGTAGAATACTCAAATACATTCGAACCCTTATGCAACAAAATTTTTTAATTTTTTTACGGAATATCAAATTTCTAAATAGGTCACTATATATTGACCAAAGGGGATTTAAGTGTATGCGTTACAATTTGCAGAAGGTACTTCGTTGTTGTTACTTAGGTAAATGAGTATCATGAATGAAATAATGGAATTAATGGGAAATATGAAAGTAGTAATGCAAATAGATATACAAAAACCCAATAAACAATTATACTTACTCATATAATGTTTGGCAATTGAATCATCAAGGCATAAAAATTATAGGCACTTTCATCAAATATAGAATTTTAATCTTAAAAATCAAGTTAAGGAATTCAAATTTCCCTAGATCATTTCTTCCTCATTTGTAAGTCACACTTTCGAAATTTTCACCATCTCTTTAAAAGTTCCTTATTTAGATTATCTAATTATTTGTAGAAGAGCAACTAAATAAGTAATTAAGCGTTTAATTTTATAGAGCTAAAATAAGAGGAATATATCACCTACAATATTCTTTTCCATACAATTGTAACCATGATCTAGACCACTCATACAAGTAAACACAACAATATCAAATGAATTTTGAGAAAATAATTGTCAATTTCTCCTTGCATCAATAAGACAACAAATTTTAACATGGTTCGACTAACTATAAGCCTACACCCATGAATATTGCCAATCAAAATCCATTACCAACAATATGAATTACTAACATTCGACCAACTCCTATTAAACACACTAGCAAACCCTCACAAATTTAAATCGAGTTTTGTCTTATTTCACCCAACTCAGACTTCTTTCTAGCTGTTTCTTAAATCAATGTCAACTTACAATCCCAAGACTTCGAAACATATAATGACACACTTCACTTAAAAACAATAACAAACACTAGAACAACATCCAACTTAAATAACATGCATCTTTATACCCCATAATATACCAAACTAGTTCGCTGAAGAAATCCACTCCACTTATTTTAGTGTCTACTTCTAATGCTATGACTCCCCTATATAAGAAGACGCCTTTGAGGCACATGATGCTTAGAGCAATGGGAAATTCCCCAAACTTTTGCAGAGAGCTGGAGTTGGAAGCCCCAAAAAAGATTCAAATGACACTTTTCTTTGATCACGAAACAGAGGCAGAAAAATACACAACAAAAACATGAAGTAGGAGACCCAATGTGAATAACTGCGGAAGAACCCATGTAGGAACTTAAGCAATTACTGGTGATCCAATACGAAGAAGTCTTCAAAGTAGCCCCAGTTTAAGCGCAAGTTTGAAAGAAAAGATTATTAGTAAGTGCGATAATTGTTTCACAATGTAAAGTAAATTGAATTGACAATAAGCAGGCCAAATTTTAATTCATCTACTTGTAGAAAAAGTACCTTGCTGAAATTTCATTTTCATTGCTTCAAACTAGGGCTCTTCCGGGAGATTTACATCCTCATCAGTTTCCTCGCAAGAGACATCAGCTATCTCGGACCAGTCTTTTATTACTTCCTCATCTATTTCTACGCAAGAGATACGAGCCAACCTGAACCTTTCTTTTCCTTTATTATTTACAAGTTTTGATTTCAGTAAAGAGCACTCCCTGATGCAGAGAAGAGATAGGGAAGATGGAAGACCCTCTTCAGGCAAGGACTGGAGTTCATCACAGCTGCTAATCTCAAGTGAATTGAGAGCAGTAAGGTGTTGAAGCCCCTTGTAGTCCAGATATTTGAGATTTGAAAACCGGCCGATGCATAGAGAGTTGAGATTGCTAGGCAGCAACTTCTCCTCTGGAAATGACTCCACGTTTTTACATCCACCTTCAATCTCCAACTGACTGAGACGGTCAAGCCTATGCAAGCCCCACTCCATCCCGAGCATGATTTTATCACAGAAAGTGATACTGAGTAAACATAGGTTGGAAGGCAAACCCCCTTCTGAAAGTGATCCAAGCTCTGGGCAATTATTTACAAACATTGACTGGAGAGAAATCGGAGTGTGCAACTGATTAGGC
The DNA here is from genome assembly GCF_002906115.3 of Quercus suber. Taxonomy (NCBI): domain Eukaryota; kingdom Viridiplantae; phylum Streptophyta; class Magnoliopsida; order Fagales; family Fagaceae; genus Quercus; species Quercus suber. The sequence goes on from NW_027070020.1 coordinate 147,186, forward strand.
AGTTCCTTGAGACTATTGCAATTAGAGAACCAAATGGATGTCAAGTTGGGGGCTGGCAATCCTCCTTCTGGAAAGGATACTAGCTTCGGACAATCTCTGATCTCCAAGGCCTCAAGAGATGTGAGATCTTTCTGAATTCCCTCGGGCATTGTCAGGGATTCCAGATTTGCACAATCCCAAATAGAAAGACTTTTAAGCTTTGGGAAGAAGCCCAATGGGAGGGATATCAGAGGGTCACAGCTACTCCCTAGGCACAAATGTTCAAGAAGATCATACTGGTTTGTCTTTGATGAAGGTGGGAGAAAATCTAATCTCTTGCAGTTCTGGATATAAAGAACCTTTAAGGCAATGGTTGGATTTTTTTCAGGAAAGGACTTGAGAGAAAAACAATCAAAGATATACAAATGTCGGAGAGAAGGCTTGTTGTCCATCATTCCTTCAGGTATGTCCTCCAGAGCATCACATCCTTCAATTTTGAGGCCGTGTAGCCCCTTTGGCAATTCCATCAGTTGTGATATTTCTGAAACTTCCATGATTTCAAAAGAGGAGAGGTCTTCAAGTCCATCTTGGTCGGTCAGAACATGAGCATCATCATTGTTTGGAGTCTGACTGGGCAATGAGGATTCTGCAGCCCCTTCATCATTTCTCAACAACATATTACCGTGATAATATAAATTGGTGTCCATCACTCCTTCAGGTATGTCCTCCAGAGCATAACTTCCTTCAAGTTTGTGCCTATGTGGCCCTATTGGCAAGTCCGTCTCTTCTGAAATTTCCTCGATTTCAGAAGAGGAGAGGTCGTGCCGTCCATATTGGTTGGACCAGGTGTTGGGCAATGAGGATTTTGTGACACCTTGAATTATGGTCATTGAGGATTCTGCAGCACCTTCATGTGTAAAGACAGTCCTTTGCTTGATGAATGACTCAGCTTTATCGTCACTTCTGAACAAAATCTTATCATGATAATGTAAACGCCATTTGAGTGACGATGCCTGTGTCAAAAGTGTACTCACAAGCTCTTGAGAGTCAAAAATTTCAACTTTTTTTATAGAAGGAAATTGCTTGGGTAAGTTCCCCTTCAGCTTGGGGCATCTCTGTATGCAAAGCTCTTGCAGGCAAGGGAATTCTCCACCAGGACGTTCAAGTGATATCCATTCTTCCCATTCCAACATCCTATCAAATGTTAAAGACTTCAAAGAGTGAAATTGCATATTTGGCCCACAGAAGTCAGGACCCACCTTCTTCATTTTATCCATCCCTTCAATAATGAGAACTTCAAGAGATGGTAGCTGACAAAATAGTGGCAGGGATAAGCATTTCTTGCAATTGCTAAGACATAGGAACACCATGTTGAGGAATTCTTTATACCCCAACCAACCTCGAAAGGTTGTACCTTGATAAAATTTAATGCTGAGCTTCTTCAAATTTGCATGAGGCTCTAGCATCTTAAGCATCTCCCTATCATTTTCTCGGTCAGCACTGTCATCACCCCATTCCAACACTAGCTCATCAAGTCGTGCCTTCTCTTTCAACATGGCCTCAGCCGCATCTTTGGGAGAGACTATGTTCTGCAACTTTGAAATGCGAAGTGTTCCACGAAGATACAGAAGGCCCCCCAACTCTTTAATTGTTGAGCCACTTTCTTTGCCCACAACAAAGTAAGAAAGTGTCTGAAGATTTTTTAATCTGCCCATTGCTTTTGGCATCTCATATAAGTCAGTTCCACTAATATCAAGACGGCGTAAGTCAAAAAGCTTCCACATGTTTTCAGGCAATTCAGTAAGAGTACGACAATGAGACAATATCAATGTTTGTAATTTGCGAAGTGCACAAAATGATTCAGGTAAACTCCTAATTGTAGTGTGAGAGAGATCCATGTACCGCAAATGTTCCAAATCACCAATTGAATCAGGTAGCTCAGTGATATCATAATGAGATAAAGAAAGCACTCGCAAGAATTGCAGTTTGGGCAAAAGATCCCGCAGTTCATTACTAGTTAAATGGCATGATTCATGATCGGGTGGCAAAAAGGTCCTTAAAAACTTGGCTTTATCAATGACCTTAAATATCATTAAGGGATCGTATTTACCTGAAAGTAACAAGTACCGGGCCCTTTCAGAGATATGGGAAGAGGAATTATCCTCCAATTTGAAGCAAAATTCCCCAGAAACGAAAATAGCCAGGTCGTTCATAAGATTATGGATCACAAAATGTGATTCATTGCCACTTGATCGTAAAATAAAAGATCTATGAAATTATTCATGAAAGTAATAATCACCAACCTCTTCTGGTGTGAGATTGCCTTCGATCTGTGGCAGAAGACCCTCAGCCATCCATAAGAGGATTAACTTGTCCTTCTCAAATTCATAGCCCTCAGGAAAAATTGAACAATATGCAAAGCATCGCTTTAGCCGTGGAGGAAGATCATAATAGCTCAGTCTTAATACATACCAAAGGCCGGGAAAATTGCTCATAAACTCATCTAGTTTAGTGCGCCACTCCGGAACTAGCTGGCCAAGTTTCTTATTTGCTTCCAGCCTATTAAACAAGAGGGCACCAAGTGTTCTTACAGCTAAAGGCACGCCGGAACACTTGCGCACAAATTGTCTGCCAATATCTTCTAGTTCTGGACATGAATTAAGGCGTTCGTCTCCAATAGCATATTTTACAAATATCGACCAACATTCTTCATCTGATAATGGCTTCAAATAATAAGCAGTAATACGAAAAGAATTGTAACCCTTGGTGCGCATGGTTGACTCAACCGCTTGATTGGGTGTAGTTACAATAATACGACTTCCCTTTGCAGCAGCATCAATAAAAGGATTTAGGAGCTGACTCCACGAGACATAATTCTCAACCAACACATCATCTAGAACAATTAGAAATTTCTTGTTCTTGAGAATCTCACACAGTCTATTTTGGAGTGAAGTTAGTTCCTCGAGATCACAAGATCGTGAAGTGAACGACTCAACGATTGCTTTTGTTGCCTGTAAAAAGTCACCTTTTCCTGACAACCAAGCCCAGGCCTTGAGGTCAAAATGTTCACTCACCCTGTGATTGTCATAAACACGGCGAGCAAGAGTGGTCTTTCCCATGCCACCCTCGGCCACTATAGGAATCACAGACAACCGTTCACCAGTTCCATCATCTGATAGCAAAAGTTCAATAATTGCTTCTTCATCACGATCTCTACGGAATACTTCAGAGTCAGCTACAAAAAACGTGGACAACCTTTTATACCGCTCTATGTCATTCTGCAAATACTCTTGATAGATGTCATTCCTCATATTGCGTGGATCCATGTTACCCCAATATATGAATGAATTCATTAAATGCCTGCGACGCACCACAAGGGACTTTAACGAAAATTTTCTTCGAATGCTTCCATGTATGCTCCACATCTGAAGGGATTTGAACTCGTTAACGATCTTCTTTGCCTCTCTTCGGATCTCCTTTTTGACTTCCTGTTTCTGCTTTGGCCAAAATGGGAGGTTATGCAACGTACTTCTCTTGGTCTTAGATGTAGCTTCCAACCTGTCATTCAAAGCTCCACTGCGGATCTTATCCACGAAATCCTCGGTACGATAAACGGCATCTTGGACCTTATTCAACCACACGTCTTTTCGAGCTATGATTAGTTCAGTACTATTCATCATCCAGGTTAAAACCTTGAACTCTTCTAAAAAGTAGTCTTCGATTTCATTGGAACGAATATTGAAAAACAAGTCCCAAATTGCTACTGCTACCGGAGAGTTAAACATATGGGTCTCCACCGTGGAAATAGGGGAGTTGAATAATGGAGAAACAAACTGGTGAGCTTTAGATTTTGCAGACTATCAAACGATGCTTGAAATTGTCACACAAAGAAGGAAGAAAGCTTTCTTCAGGGAAATCTGAAGGGTTCTTTTTTTTATTTTTTTCACAGGATATCAAAAATTAGACTAGAAAGTAGAAAGGGAAAAGGCTAATAAGGGGACAAGAAAGAGTTTAGTAACTGCTTTTGATATGGAAGAATTATAGCAGGTACCATGAGCTTAACCCGTCGGCTCCTGCTTTGGCTGACGGGTCAGTCACGACGGACGTTATGGGCTAACGTAACGAAAGAAGGCATGCTGACGGGATCAAGACAAACCGATGGGCTGAAGGCTCTAGGTCTAACTGACGGCAATTCGAAGCGCCTGGGCTACTTATAGCGTAGCGAGAAGCTGACGCCAACTTGGCTGAAGGGGAGAATGCAAGCTGACGGTTTCAAGGCCGACGGTTCTATGAAAACCATGACTTGGTCACCACGCATGGGTAATAGGGAAGTTGCTTGTATTCCACGCCCAGTATCCGAGTCTTATAAGGAAAGGATCCCGCAATCTACGCTAATGAGGAGTCCTATAAGGAAAAGACTTCTGCTCCAAGGTAAAAGGTCAATCCTCGACTACTATAAAAACCCCAATATCCTCACAAATCACGGTACGCATAATTAACCCCTCTTTAGCACTCTAAAGTTGAAAAAAGTTCTAACTTGACCTTCGGAGGGTATTTGGCCGGCACCACACCGGTGCTCTCTGTTAGGTCTTCTCTTTTTTGTTGTGCAGGTGTCGTTTTGAGCGTACAAGCATCGTGCAACTCACTGGTGAGATTTTCGGCATCATCAGCTTTCGAACATCTTCAACAGGTTCTCTAAAGCCATTTTCCTTTCCATTTTGAAGAGCAAACCCACAAATATGAAATATAAGCTCCAACAGTCTATCCAAAATGCAAACAAAATTGCTAGAGTTAAAACAAGTAAGCACTGTTCACTCTCCACACTATTTTTTTTTCTCCTTAACAAATTCCTTGAATAAATTGGAATAAAAAATTTGGCAACCATTTCTTAATAGCTGCAAATTACAAACTCAGGCCTCATCCTTTCTCTCTCTCAAACGTCTTAAGAAGGGGACACAATTGAAACTCAAAATACAATCTTTCTCATTAAACTAGTGAAATCAGAACAAAAAAAAAAAAAAAACAGAAACCGATCAAACCCGCCTGGGACACATGTCGTTGGCCATGGGAGGAGGACTAGTGGCAGTGGTGGTGGAGGCAAGCGAAGCGGCTTTGAACGTTGAACGTTGATCTCTGCTGGCCCTCACCCTTCAAGCGACTCTCTTCACCGGCCTTAGTTCTCTCTCTCAGAATTAGAGATAGCCATATTGGGTCAGGCAAAGAGCTAAAAAATAACAAAGAACAAGAAGATAGAGATGATCTAGAAAGTGAAACGTATGGATGAAAAAGAAAATAAAGGAAAAAAAAAAGTTTGGGCTAAATTCAATCCAAATAAAAAAGAATTGATAGTTTCAAGACTAAAATTTGATAAATTTCAAATTTAATTTTTAAAACAATTGTACAATAGTAACGTAATTTTGATAAATTTCAAATATATAAATATATAAACAAAACTTAGAGAAAATTCAATTATATTTTATAATTAATATTCAATTTTCCGTCATGTGTTTTATGTTATTTATTTTTATAGAGAAATTATTTCTTAATTTTAAGTCAAATGTAAGACCACATTATAAATATCTATCTAAATGAATTATTGTGGACAAATATCAAAGAGTTTAGAATTAATAAATACAAAAAGAATTAAAAAAATAAATATTGACAATTTATATTTTCTATCTAATAATATTCTTATAAGACTTTTTTAAACAGTTAAAAAAAAAAAAAAAATGACTATTAATATTTAAATTATGTATATAATAATTATTATTATGCATCTTAATACATATTTTTAAGTATATCTATGCATATGCATGGGGTTACAAGTTAGTTATAATAAAGGCTAATATATATATATATATATAATCAAAACTTCTGAAATTCTCACAATTTTTCACGTTAGCACAATATTTAAATAAAATTATCATCTATATATATATATATATAAAATTCTGATTTTATATTTCTAAAACTCTCCTACTATCTGAATTTTATGAGTTTGAATACTAGAAGCCATGGCATATGAAATCTAATTGTCTTGCCATCAGATTTTTACCACTTATCAATTTTTTGATAACATATTTTAATTTTATAATAATAATAATAATATTACTACTTATTTCTTCTTATCTTATCGTTGAATAATAGTTCTTCCAACTCTCTTTCCTCCTCACAGGGCACAAGGATTTTTAAATTAGAAGTTTTACAAAACAAAAGCCTACCAATAGAACACGACATTTGTAATTAACGTAAATTCTTGATTCTTTTTTGTTCTTATGAACAAGTTTACCTGGGATACAATACATATTATACATCATCAAATAAGTTTAAGTGGGAATCTAATTCAATTGTTTAGATTATAAAAAAATAAAAATCTCTTTGGATATTTTTAAATTTAAAATCAAGATGGTTAATTTTTGGTATATATTTATTTTATTTTATAGATTTACAATGCCATGATACTACTAAATTCCTTTAGCTCACAGTTCTAAGCTTATCATACTCCTTCGTAATATATATTATATATTTAATTTCGATATCAAGTCTTAACAACAAGCTATTATCCTAGGGTAAACTTGGTGCTAGATTCAACCCACCAGTAGATTGTTTTATCTAAATAACTCCATTGTCTTTTAATTTCTGACTTTTTGGTTAATTTTTTGTAACATTTGAAATTTTCTTGCAGATTTCAACAATTATAGCAATGGATTATTCTTTTGAGGGTAGAATATCTTTCTTTTATATTTCTTTATGTGTAGTTACATATATATATATATATTTTTTTTTTGTTTATATTTTGTTTCAATAATTTGTAGGTACCAAATTTCTAATTCTTTAGTTTCATCTGAATTTTGGGTTATTTTTTGCATTATCTAAAACTATCTGACATATTTCAATGGCATCTTTCTCTTATATATCTCTTTTGTGTGTAGTGACTATAGTTATATATTTTTCTATTGTTTTAATAATTCTGGGTTTAGAATGTTCTAATTTTTTTTTTTTGGCATTTTGGAAGTTTTAACATCTGACTTTTTATTAGTTTTAGCAATATATGAACATGATTGGCAGATTTCAACAACTATACTATGGGTTATTCTTTTGAAAATAACTATTTTTTCTCTTATATTTCTCTATTATGTAGCTATATATATATATATATATTTTGTTTTGTTTCAACAATACCAAGGCAATGAATCTTCCGATTCGCTAATATTTTAAGCTTTGACTTCTTTATCAAATTGTAACACAAATTTAAGCCAGATAGGAGCAATTTATGCAATGGTGTAGTTTCATAATCAATTTAATATTTTATAAAATTATTTTAGTCTACCATACAAACAAGTAAGTTTTCATGCATTGCATGGGTTAGTGGCTAGTATAAAAAATAATGCAAGCATAAAAATTAAAATTAGATGTTTTTACAATTTACTATATCATTGCCACAAATTCTCTACGAGATTTGTGAAAAAATAATACCATTAAAAATTTTAAAAATTCTAAAGTTGGTAGATTTAAAAATGTTACGGTCGATAAATGTTATAAGCTGCTTAAGATGCTTTAGGTTAATTACAACTTTCAAGCAGAAATGGAATAAGTCTTCCTTTATCTTAGCATTGAGTCACCTAACCTCTTGCCCCAAAATTTCAAAAGTTTCTCTACTAAAAATCTGAAATTTTGTTAAGGCAAAATCTTTTTTTTGTTAAGGCAAAGTTTTTTATTTTTTTTATTTTATTAATATCAACAGTGCAACCTATTGGTTCTTTTGAAAAAAGAAAAGAAAAAGAAGAAGAACTGCGCCTACAGATTCTTAAAAAAAAAAAAAGATTAAAAAAAAAACCTAGTACATCCTGAATACGTTTTTAGTGCCCATTGTGATTTGTCAATTAAACGGAATATTTCGATATCAGTTTATTTCAGACATACAAATTTGAGATTGTAGCATTAATATATATATATATATATATATGAGAGGTGCTACGTCCACAACATTTTTACAACAAATCATAGGTGGTTAGTTGTTATTAGTTCAAATTTGAACCTAACACTAAGATTACTTTTTTGCCCTAACAATAATAACTAGTAATAACTTGCCACTTAGGATTTATTGTGAAAATATTGTAAACATATCATTTCTCTCTCTATATATATATATATTACTATATATAATTGAAGAAGATAAATCCACAATTCTCCCGTTATCCATGTGGCTGGCTTAAAAAAAAAAATATATATATATATATATTTTTGTTCAAGCCAACAAACATAATGTTGCAACACCGCTTAATCCATTTTCATTTAAAATTAAAATTAAATAAATAAATAATAACTTGTAAGCCATCCAACTTAAAATTTTATCAAATCTATCTTAGTCTTCAAATTATGACTTGGCTATTGCCTCTATTTTCTCTTTGATACCAATATCCAATGGATATAAAAACCTCTATTTTGTTTTCATATGTATTTCATTATATGGTATTCTTATTGTCTAGGAAACCTAACATAATAATAGGTTTATAAAAATAAAAGGACTTTTCTAAGTTAGGCTGAAAATAAGTGCATGATACAGATTACAGAGGCTACATATAAATGAGGCTGACAATTGGGAAGTTAGTAGAATGTTAGATATACTGATACTGTAACGGGTATATTTGCAAAAGTACTATATCAAAAATACGTTTTCCACAATGAATGCATAAACTAACATGGGTGATTTTTCGGTATGATTGGGAAAGCTTTGGCAGTTATGCTATTTTTCATTTGCTGATGCGAATGCTCTAATGGTAAAATGAAAGGAAATAACAATATGAATAAATGAAAGAAAACTAAGAAAAAATATGTTTGCAACACTTTGGATGCAGAAGGATTCCCATTTTGAAGTGAGGAAGGACCCACAATCTCCCCCACATTAAAAGGTTACTTTTTTTTTTTTAAAAGCACCACTTGTTTCTTTTCTTGTTTGCTTGGTGACATGTCATGATGTGTGTATGTGTTACTAAAGTGATGTATGTGTGAGTAAGTCTCTTTATTTATTTAATGGGATAATTACAGTAAACTCACTTGTGGTTTGACCCGAAATCACTTTATCTATCTGTGATTTAAAAAATGTCACTTTATTCATTTAAGGTAGCTTTGTTTGTCTCCTATAACCGACCTTTGTTAAAAACAATGGTAAATAGGTATTTTTGCTCATCTTTTATATCCCTCTCCTTCAAAACAAAAAAACACATACAAAACCAAGAGAAAATAAGATAAAAAAGGGAAGGTTTGTAAAATTTAGAAACTTGGCTCAAGAACTCCAATAAATCACAAAATGCCACATACTCATAAGAAAATAACATAAAAGGAAAATTTACTTACCACACCATTAACTTACTTCTTTCTTTATAGATTAATTTATTTCTCTTCTTCTCTCTCTTTCTACCTCTCTGTTCTATCCATATATGTCTTTCTCATATCTCACACTCTAGGTTAGATCAGTGTAGGGTGACACCACCTTAAGGCCAAGGTGGTCCCAGGACCACCCTGATCTAAATATATAATAATAATAATAATAATTTAAAAAAAATTATTTGTCTATCCTTCAAAAAAAATTTAGGAACACCTTCAATTTTTTTTTATGCCAATAAAATTAAATTTTGCTCTATAATTTATTCAACATTCAGTGGATGAATGATTACTTGGTTGTGTACATTGAAAGAGATGTAGCTTGTAGTATTGATAATGAGACTATCATGCAACGATTTCAAAATATTAAAACTCGTAAAAGGTAATTGTAAACTTTATGTATTTGCATGTTTTTTTATTGTTATTGTTGTCAATATATGCATTTCTTTTTTTATTAGATTATATAATTTATGCTTCTTAAGGAACATCCTGAGAAAAATTCATGAAGCCGCCACTGGATTGGTGGTAGCTTTGGGGTCACGGTGGCTTCGTTGGTGATAGTGGAGGAGCATGTGGTGGCTGTATGGGTTTGAGTTTTGATTTGTAGAGGAGCACAACTATTTTAGGTCTAGGTTTTGAGGAGGACAAGGTGGCTGCATGGGTTTGGGTTTTGATTTGTGGAGAAGCATGGCTACATTAGGTTTGGGTATTGAGGAGGAGCAAGACTGCATTATGATATGGGCTTACGTTAGGTGGATAAAGTGAGATTTTTTAAACCACGGGTAGGTAAGTGATTTTGAGCCAAATCACAGGTGGGTTTACTGCAATTACCACTTATTTTATTTTATATAGTCACTACCAACTATTGGTTTATTCTAAATGTGAGTGGCCATTTATTGTCTAATTCATTTTAATTAACTAAAAGTCATTCCTAAGGGCTAATTAAGGTAATATATGTCCCGAACCACATATTCTTGAACTTAGAAGCTTGGTAGGAAAGGAAAGGTACGCTCCCACACTATCTATCCAAATGATAGACATGGCAAAACAGGCGAGTCGGGTCGGGTTCGGGTCGGGTCAATCAGGTCACGGGTCAAAATTGGTCACGAGTCAAAATGGGTCATTTTTAAACGGGTCAATCGGGTTGCGGGTCAATCAGGTCACAGGTCGAGTCGGGTCGTAGGACGGGTTTAGTTGACTCGTATTTTTCAAACAAGTTTTTTTTTGGGAAATAGATGCAATTTGTCAATTGTTTCTGAGTTCCTTAACTGTGATTAGATTCTCACTAGTAATATTGTTATCACTTACCAATTACCATTAAACACTTGATACCCAAATTTGGTGCAACTCTTGTTCCAGCTTTTTAGAAGCTAATCTTGGTATAATTTTTGATCTGTTTAAAGTAGGAAGAGAAAATGAAGGTGGCAAGTAAAGAATGTCAAACTATAATAGAGTACATAACATATTAAGTGAAAAAGAATAAGTAAATATTTTATAAGAATTACACCTCAGTCTCAATCTACTCAACGTTGGTAGACGTGGCAAAACGGGCGGGTCGGGTCGGGACAATCGGGTCGCAGGTCAAAACAAGTCACGGGTCCAAACGGGTCATTTTTAAGCGGGTCAAATGGGTTGCGGGTCAAACGGGTCGGGTTAGAAAAATTCTGACCCGTTTTGCCATGTCTACCAAATGTTATTTTAATTTAATCTCAACAATTCACATTTTGAAATATAACTTAAATACTTGGCATTTTTTTAAGAAACTTTTGTACAACAATATATATGCATAACATGTGTACAAACAAACATCTGAAAGTAATTATAAATATCATGTGAGAGAATACGTTGTAAGAAATATTATACATATTTATCATGTGAATATTTAATAAATATTTAGCATATCAATATTACTCTACAACGTAATATAAAGGAATGAGATTCTGATTTTAAGGTCTTGGATCTCTTGGTTTTCTAAGCTTTTGAAAATTAAAATAAATAAATAAAACACAAAATATGATTTTTCAATTAATAAGAATGTGAAATCATTATTTCAAGATTGCTAGTGAATTGATATCTCAAAAAAAAAAAAAAAAAAAAATCAGCAGTAAGCAATACACTTATTAGCTCCTTTTTATCATTATTTCTACCAACCACCTCAGATTCATCTACCAAAGAAGTTGTGGGCAACATGGATGGTGGTTTCACACTTACACTTAGCTTAAGATTGAGGCCATCTCTCTGTTTTACTAAAAAGTCTAGTTCTTCTATTATCTTTATGAGCTTAGATTCTATTTTTTTGTTTCTTACCTCATTTCCATTGACCTTTGATTTTCCCTTGAGCTTCGCTTCAGCTTCTGATTTGCGTTGCCAAGTGTCGATCTTGTCCAACAGATCTTCAGCTCGGTAGACAACATCTTCGAGCTTCTTGATCCAATGTTTCACCCCCAGATTCGTGATCTGCTGCTCCTCTGCATCTATGAGCACTGCATGAACAGTCAGCAGAACTGTCCTTAAATTTTCCGGGAGTTTCTGATCGCGTCGGAAGAAGCTTATGAGCTGGCGAGAAGCTAGCCTGTCAAACAGCACTTGAAATACGCCAGAGAGCAATGCCGATACCACCATACTCGAAGCCATTTTTTCTGCTTTGCAAAGGAGGGATTCAAGAGATTGAGTGACAAGAAAGAAGAGACCAGATTGTGAAAAGTACGTGTGAAAGTCTCTGCACGTTGCAAATTGGTTCTTTGCTAGCTTGACTGCTTGAGTCTAGTATCTCTTATTCCTGCCTTATCTATGGTGTGAGGTACTGATAGCCACTTAGGATATCAAAAGATAATATTATTATTATTATTTTTTTCATTTAAGAATAATAAAGTATATATGTAATTTAAAATTAAATTAATACATAAAAAATAAAATTAGTATCTACTTTTTTTTTTTTTTTTTAGAGTTTCAACTTATAGCATCCGCTCTTAATGATAGCTATATATTTATTATTGGACCAAGACACTAATCTATTTTTAATATAGACGAAGATTGAACCAGATCTCTTATTCAACCATTAGAGACTTTACCAGTTGAGTTAATTAGAATCCACTAAATTAGTATCTACCTTTTATGTGAAATTACAATTTAGTATCTCTTATATGCATTAACAAAATGAAATAAAAGATACAAATAACAAATTTTGAATATATTTTAATTTAATCATTTATGATATATTCAATGTAACTTGATATTCTTTTATATTAGTATTAAATTCATATATGATTGATTCTTTAAAAAAATCATATTTGATTAATTATTTATTCAATTTCACAACAATTTTCCTTTTTATGTACAAAATTAAAGACACCTAATTTTGGTAAAAGCCAATATTATCAAAAAATGTTCCTTCTATAGTTATAATAAAAAATAAAATAATAAGCACAGGTACAACCACTTTATAAATAAATTGGTTGGCTATTATTCTTCTAGTCTTTACTAAACATTGACAAAATTAATAATAATTTTTTAATTTTTTAATTCAAGATGTCGAACTATATTATGATAATAATGGTGAAACTTCATTTTCAACATAATTTTTTTTCATGATTTGTGAATTTTTGCGAAAAAAACTTAATAACAAATAAATATTACTTGTAGGGATAAGGGCCCAAAATTATATATTGGGCCTTGGGTCTTATCCATGGACGTTCCATGGACGTTGGCATGTCTGAGGATGGATAAATAGTTATGAGGGATTCCATGTTAGGATTAGTGCCCGTAAATCCTATTGTATGATGCTATGTATTATATTATGTATGACATTATGTATGACATGATGTATGACTTAATATTCTAATTAATAAAGTTGTTTTATTATTATATGAAATAATGGTAACATGAATATTTGGACATTATCATATAGTCCATGAGATGCATAGTATGTGATTTATGTGAAAAGTTACAGAAGATATAAATTACAAGTTCTTTGTAAACTCAGAATTTAGTTCGTAGTCGGTGATGAAATTTGACGTTTCATTTGCGAAGACTATAACATATTAACTAAGATGATTTGTCTTGATCAGGGAAGTGGTGACTTTTAGTTGATATGTTGATATGTTTTAAGAGTTAAGACATATTGAACTGGACCGCTATGAGATTTTTTATTCTCCTAACAACTGTCAATGAATAATAAATCTCACGACTTATATTTACATGAACTTTTAATCCTGAGAGAATAATGGACCTGATCATTAAGTGTAGATTACTTTGATATATCAAAAGTGAGATTTAAAATAACAGTCAACACCTCAGTATGTTGGGCAACCACATTTAGTGTTGATGGAACATATATTCTCAAAATGGAATTCATAGTCTCTTAACGGAGATATAAAATATTCTCTTGAGATAAGTTTAATGGGTTTAGTTATTCAGAGAGTTAGGCCTAACCACTTTGGTAAGAAATTACTAAAGTATATATTTATGAAATTGGATTTCATAAATATATGATGAATAATTTAAAAGGATTAAACCGGGTGCTCAAAAATTAAGATGTAATAATTTACAAAGTGACAGTCTACATTAATGACTTTGTATTACTACGAATATTTTATGAAGGAGTCACATGTACAATAAAATCTTGGGATATAATTTATTAATAAGGCCTAGAATGCAATTATATTTATATAGTGGTATTAAATATAATTAATGGTAACTTTGAACTTGTCAAGAATTTACAAAAAAGCCCAAGGCCCATTGGAGCTAGTATCTTATTTCTTTCCTTTTGGTTCCACTCTAAGCCATATTTTAAAGCCCAATTGGAAGGGCCTAAAAGACTAGCCCAATTAGATAATCAGTTATAAGTAGAGAAACATACAGAATTTTGTAGTGTATGAAACGGTTTATGTGTGAGTGTTGAACACTCTCTCATTCTCTTTAGAACATACACATATAACTGATTGAGAGACCACACATCTTAAGCGCTAATGGAATTAGAGTGAAGATTGAAAGTGTTCCCGAGAACTTCTGATCTTTGGTTTTGAAATTCATCGCACCAAGGTACACTCTCTTATTCTATATTCTGAAACTTACATAGTGCATGTTATCAATTGCGAATGAAGTAGATTTGTTATTTTTCCGCTACGTACATTTACTTTTCCAACATTCCAGTTTAGAGTCTCACAAATAAGAAAGGAGTGGAAGGCGGTCCGAAGAGGAATTTCTTCTCGGCTATGACAAATATGGCTCAGATATGTATTCCTGCAATGAATGTGACCTTCATAGAAGCTCCAATGATAGGGACACGCCTCATAAGCATACGAGAAANAAAGGATTGCTAGTGAATTAATGACATAGTACAATCAACAATCTGAACCATTTATTTTATGGAAAATGCTAAAACCAGATACTATTTTATAAACCTTTTTATAAATTGCTAATGTGATGAGTAGTTATTGGTAAATAATAAAGTATATATGTAATTTAAAATTAAATTAATACATAAAAAATAAAATTAGTATCTACTTTTTTTTTTTTTTTTTAGAGTTTCAACTTATAGCATCCGCTCTTAATGATAGCTATATATTTATTATTGGACCAAGACACTAATCTATTTTTAATATAGACGAAGATTGAACCAGATCTCTTATTCAACCATTAGAGACTTTACCAGTTGAGTTAATTAGAATCCACTAAATTAGTATCTACCTTTTATGTGAAATTACAATTTAGTATCTCTTATATGCATTAACAAAATGAAATAAAAGATACAAATAACAAATTTTGAATATATTTTAATTTAATCATTTATGATATATTCAATGTAACTTGATATTCTTTTATATTAGTATTAAATTCATATATGATTGATTCTTTAAAAAAATCATATTTGATTAATTATTTATTCAATTTCACAACAATTTTCCTTTTTATGTACAAAATTAAAGACACCTAATTTTGGTAAAAGCCAATATTATCAAAAAATGTTCCTTCTATAGTTATAATAAAAAATAAAATAATAAGCACAGGTACAACCACTTTATAAATAAATTGGTTGGCTATTATTCTTCTAGTCTTTACTAAACATTGACAAAATTAATAATAATTTTTTAATTTTTTAATTCAAGATGTCGAACTATATTATGATAATAATGGTGAAACTTCATTTTCAACATAATTTTTTTTCATGATTTGTGAATTTTTGCGAAAAAAACTTAATAACAAATAAATATTACTTGTAGGGATAAGGGCCCAAAATTATATATTGGGCCTTGGGTCTTATCCATGGACGTTCCATGGACGTTGGCATGTCTGAGGATGGATAAATAGTTATGAGGGATTCCATGTTAGGATTAGTGCCCGTAAATCCTATTGTATGATGCTATGTATTATATTATGTATGACATTATGTATGACATGATGTATGACTTAATATTCTAATTAATAAAGTTGTTTTATTATTATATGAAATAATGGTAACATGAATATTTGGACATTATCATATAGTCCATGAGATGCATAGTATGTGATTTATGTGAAAAGTTACAGAAGATATAAATTACAAGTTCTTTGTAAACTCAGAATTTAGTTCGTAGTCGGTGATGAAATTTGACGTTTCATTTGCGAAGACTATAACATATTAACTAAGATGATTTGTCTTGATCAGGGAAGTGGTGACTTTTAGTTGATATGTTGATATGTTTTAAGAGTTAAGACATATTGAACTGGACCGCTATGAGATTTTTTATTCTCCTAACAACTGTCAATGAATAATAAATCTCACGACTTATATTTACATGAACTTTTAATCCTGAGAGAATAATGGACCTGATCATTAAGTGTAGATTACTTTGATATATCAAAAGTGAGATTTAAAATAACAGTCAACACCTCAGTATGTTGGGCAACCACATTTAGTGTTGATGGAACATATATTCTCAAAATGGAATTCATAGTCTCTTAACGGAGATATAAAATATTCTCTTGAGATAAGTTTAATGGGTTTAGTTATTCAGAGAGTTAGGCCTAACCACTTTGGTAAGAAATTACTAAAGTATATATTTATGAAATTGGATTTCATAAATATATGATGAATAATTTAAAAGGATTAAACCGGGTGCTCAAAAATTAAGATGTAATAATTTACAAAGTGACAGTCTACATTAATGACTTTGTATTACTACGAATATTTTATGAAGGAGTCACATGTACAATAAAATCTTGGGATATAATTTATTAATAAGGCCTAGAATGCAATTATATTTATATAGTGGTATTAAATATAATTAATGGTAACTTTGAACTTGTCAAGAATTTACAAAAAAGCCCAAGGCCCATTGGAGCTAGTATCTTATTTCTTTCCTTTTGGTTCCACTCTAAGCCATATTTTAAAGCCCAATTGGAAGGGCCTAAAAGACTAGCCCAATTAGATAATCAGTTATAAGTAGAGAAACATACAGAATTTTGTAGTGTATGAAACGGTTTATGTGTGAGTGTTGAACACTCTCTCATTCTCTTTAGAACATACACATATAACTGATTGAGAGACCACACATCTTAAGCGCTAATGGAATTAGAGTGAAGATTGAAAGTGTTCCCGAGAACTTCTGATCTTTGGTTTTGAAATTCATCGCACCAAGGTACACTCTCTTATTCTATATTCTGAAACTTACATAGTGCATGTTATCAATTGCGAATGAAGTAGATTTGTTATTTTTCCGCTACGTACATTTACTTTTCCAACATTCCAGTTTAGAGTCTCACAAATAAGAAAGGAGTGGAAGGCGGTCCGAAGAGGAATTTCTTCTCGGCTATGACAAATATGGCTCAGATATGTATTCCTGCAATGAATGTGACCTTCATAGAAGCTCCAATGATAGGGACACGCCTCATAAGCATACGAGAAAGAAGGGAACCCAAAAATATCTAAAGGAAAGCTGCCACCACCGCATTAAATGCACTGCAGCTATTTTTTTGGCGGCATTTATGTGAAGAAGACCCCTGAACAGTGTTGCCTTGACTACCACAACTCACATAAAGCCAGAAAGGGTGTCTGATGAGACGGACACTCGAGTAAGGGCTCAAATGATCAACAAGTGTAGGGTCAAGATGGTTCAATGGGATCTATATAATGTAAGGGACCTTCCTAGAAAGAAATGGGGAAAATTCAAGGAAGAAACACTATAGTAATCTGGAACCAGACTTGTAACGAAGCTTTAAGAGCAATATTTAAGAATCAGTCTCCTCGAACTTGGTCGAGGACGTTTCTCTTTAGTGACCGTCTATTATCTTTCTTTCTTTTTCATCAAAATCTATTAATTTGTTACTTAATTCACCAAAACTCAGTTTTCCAATTCATTCTCTACAAATTTATTGTTTTGGGTTTTTTTGGGCTTAAGTCCATACACACGTTGGGCTAGGAGTTCAAAATCGGTCCTTACATTACTAATTCCAAAAATATTATGTGTTTGTCAAAGATATAGTAAAGAATAAATAATTATATTATATGTTCATTAAAATGATAATTTGAATCTTGTAATTGATAATTTATTGCAATATAAAAAAAAAAATTGTCAAATCATTGATGACACCCAATTGCAAAGTCATCTCATGGATGATGATAAAAAAATTAAAAAAAAAAAAAAAAACAAGTAATCATTTAGGTTTTCCACAATTTATTTCATAAATTTTAAGTGGTTGACTGTGAGTAGTAGACATAATAATACTCATGGAACCATCACTTCTCTCTACCGCTCATAGTCAACTATTTAAATTTGTTGTGAAACATTTTGTGTCCTTGGCATTATTGTTTAATTTTTGGACTAATTTTCAATTACAAAGGTCAAAAATGAAAATTTTCAACCAAATCTTTTATAAAACATATATTGGTAAAATATATATTAATTTTCTCCAAATGGGAGCAATCTCCTCTAACCACTTCCCGATGATGCATAAGAGACCAATTTATGCATATTATTTAAACTAGTTGCTAACCTGTGAGTGCATAGGATAGTTGAACAAAAGTTATATACATTCACTTTTATTGGTACAATCATATGAAACCAATCAAATTAGATACGTAGGGACTCAGTTTGTAAAGGTTCCCTAACAATACATTTTTAGAGAGTGGATCGAAGGTTTAGGCCATAACAAGCTAACAACGAAGCACAAATCACTTTTTTCATTGAAGGGGAGTGAGCCCAACTTACAACTAAGGGTAGCTCCTCGGCACTTGTCCGAGGAGACCCCTCCCTGAAACTAATATCCTCCATAAGTCCTTCTATGTCATTCCTTTGAATGATCCCGCCCCCCCCACCCCCCCCCCCCCCCTCAATTGCTTTGCTCACCTTTCTTATATAGTTCTTTTCCTCCTATCTTCTCCTTCCTTCTGTTGATCATCCATTGGCCTCCGCTCTGACTGTCCGTCCCATCAGAGATCTTATCCGTACTCAAGTGGCTCACCATAATCAATGTTGCCCTGTCAAGGGGTTACATCCCCATTAATGTGGCCAGGGGGGTTAGGTGAGCGCATTCAATGCGGATGTAACAGCTCGCCTAAGGCCTTCTCCTTCGCCATGCTCCCGTCGCCGATGCGTGGCACTGGGCTCTCTCCTCCTCGGATATTCAATGAGTCCTTTGGTGGGGTGGTCCTCGCGTTCTTCCGAGGTCTCGGATGCCCGAGGACAGGGTCATCCTCGGACTCATCATGTATCCTCAGCGTGGGCCATTTGGGCCTGGCTTGGAGTGGGTCGAGGCTACCCGATTTTCTGGCCCCACAATAGCCCCTCAAAATCTTGCTGCGCGCATCCTCGGGCGGGGAGAAGGATTTTGACATCTTCGGCTTTACCCCCCGTCAGCACTGGGGTCTATTCATCTGCCCAAGGCACGTCACTGACGTTTCGAAGCGCGTAACGTGCCCATCATTAAATTCAGGCGGCTCTGTGCTCCCCACGTCTAATGAGGCATTACCAATCCAACGGTGGAGGTTTGTCTCGCATTTATGGGCGGGAAAACCCGCATGGCTCTTCGATTTGGGGTATAAATGCCCATACGAACCGCTTCTTCCTATTCCTTACTTGCAATCAAGAATTCTCGCCCGTCATTCCTGAGTTCAGACACACTCTCACTTATATCTAAAGCACAAAAAGCCTGTCCGAGGAGCTCCTCCTCTTCCCAGTAAGTCGCTCTATCCCTCTTTACCCCTTTTTCTCCTTCACCTGTTCTTTCTTAGTTCTTTTAGGCATCAACCGGGATGGGTAGGTTTAAGAAATACGTCCATACTGAGGAGGCGATGGAGAAATTCATCGCCGACTACAGAATTCCCGGCAATGTAGGTCTGAGATATTGTGAGGACGGGGATTGGCGCTTACACAGACGGGAGGGCGAGGTGGTAATTCCCATTGTCGCCTTCCTCGAAGGGGGGATGACGATCCCCATGGGGCCGGTGATGAGGGACTACCTTACGCACTTCCAGTTGGCCCCTACCCAGTGTGGGATAAATGTCTTTAGGATTTTGGGCTGTGTGGACACCCTGAACGAGAAGATGGGACTAAGGTTGACCCACCATGACGTGAACTGGTGCTACAACCTTCAACTCCTTAAGGGCAAGTCTTATTACCTGAAAACGAGGGACGACAGGGTACGGCTCATCAGTCCAGCAAGGGGCTAAACGAGGATTTCCTCATCGTGTCAAGGGAGTGGCACGATGGCCTTCACTGCCCAACAACGGAGGGAATACCAAGTGGGACAGCGAGAGAATGAGGGATTTCAAGTTCTCTTGTCTTTTTTCTTGTCCTTTTTTTTTTACTAATGCGGTGGTGCTTTCCGTTTGTAGACCCACACACTTTTGAGCTCCACTTCCACCTGGTCAACCGGGAGGATTTGCAGGAGGTGCTGAGGGCGTCAGTTTATATAAATGAGGACGACAATCAAGTTAGGGCCGCTCATAAAATCTTGGGGTATAAACCTGTCCAGAAATCATTCCCGGTTCCAAAGCACGTAATCCGAGCCAACGATCCTCGGTTTCAGAGAATTACTATGATTGAGGACGGATTTCAATTACCTGAGGAGCCCTCCAAGTCAGAAGTTGTTACTGTAGTCGTCCCTTCTCATTCCCAAGCAATCGCCAAGGCTGCTGAGGAGGAGGAGGACGCGTTCGGCGTTTTCGCACATCTTGATCGAAGTAAACCTCCTTGCTTCAGAAGCCCCTCCTCTACCAGTGATGGGTTACAAGAGGAAGCCCACCACCAACTTGTTGGACCTGATTGAAGGCCAACCGGGGAAGTTCCAGCAGAAACTTCCCCCTCCTCCTCCGAAGACTAGGTCGACTTCCGCTTAGCAGAAGCTTCCCCCTCCTCCTCCTCCTCCTTTCCATAGACGGAGCCAATTGTAGGGACTCAGTTTGTAAAGGTTCCTCAATAATACATTTTTAGAGAGTGGATCGAAGGTTTAGGCCCTAACAAGCTAACAACGGAGCACAAATCACTTTTTTCATTGAAGGGGAATGAGCCCAACTTACAACTAAGGGTAGCTCCTCGGCACTTGTCCGAGGAGACCCCTCCCTGAAACTAACATCCTCCCTAAGTCCTTCTATGTCATTCCCTTGAATGACCCCCCCTCTCAGTTGCTTTGCTCGCCTTTCTTATATAGTTTTTTTCCTCCTATCTTCTCCTTCCTTCTGTTGATCATCCATTGGCCTCCGCTCTGACCGTCCATCCCATCAGAGGTCTTATCCGTACTCAAGTGGCTCACCATGATCAATGTTGCCCTGTCAAGAGGTTACATCCCCATTAATGTGGCCAGAGGGGTTAGGTGAGCGCATTCAATGCGGAGGTGACAGCTCGCCTAAAGCCTTCTCCTTCACCGTGCTCCCGTCGCCGATGCGTGGCACTGGGCCCTCTCCTCCTCGGATATTCAAGGAGTCCTTTGGTGGGGTGGTCCTCGCGTTCTTTCGAGGTCTCGGACGCCCAAGGACAGGGTCATCCTCGGACTCATTATGCATCCTCGGCGTGGGTCATTTGGGCCTGGCTTGGAGTGGGCCGAGGCTACCCGATTTTTTGGCCCCACAAGATAATTCTAATTCTAAATAATTGTTGAAATTATGTATAAATAGAATAGTCAAATAAACAACATTCATCTAAAAGCCACAATGATATGGTTCAAGCATGTTCCAATAAAAAACTATTTCAAATAATTACAACATATCAATTTCTAGAAAGAAATCTCATCCCCAAGAAATAATGAGCTATCCATATCAAACATTGTATTACTTTCTCTTTTTAAAATTATCCACATAAAAAAAAAAAAAAAAAAGTTAAAAAATAGGCAGACTCCATACAACCTAGAGATCATTATCAATTATCACAATAAAAAATGATATGACCGAAAATAAAGGTGGATAAATACTAACAAAATTATATAAATCAAAACAGTGAGCTATTATACATTTATAGGATTTGAATACCACATGATTTAAAATAGGTTGAGCTTAAGAGTAAAATAGTGATCCTAGACGAATTAAATATTTTATTAAGCCACTCTACCACTCTCTATGTCCTCAAATTACCAACAACAACAACAAAAAAAAAAAAAAAAGAAGAAGAAGAAGAAGAAGAAGAAGTCCATTAAACACACTCAATTCAAATTCACTAATTCCAAAGAATTTCCAAATATTATTTTCTATACTACAAGCAACATGCAAAGCCTTATCTACTTTTTCCATCAAGTGTAACAATTTATATTTTGATAATTACTAAACAAATGCAAGAGAATCAAATTTTACAAAAATATTTCTTCTTGATAAATTTATTTATATTTATTCCTTTTTAAAAAAATATGTATTATGCAAAAAGCTAATCATCTATACAATGCAAACTATTGGGCTCTCTTAATTGTTAGACAATATGCCTTGCATTTTACTTGTATAAAGATTCTAATCCCAAACAACATGTGTTTGTTTAACACATAAATTATAGACGACTTTTAGCCTATGAACACGACATCATCTATTCTCATCCCAAATAATATGTATGTCCATAGTCTTAGCATAAATTACAGAAAACTTTTAGCCTTTAGATCAAATGACGCTTCCTCTTCCTATAAAAGCAAGGTGATGTGTAATTTACCAATTAAAAAAATGCAAATAGAAATTAAATAAAGAACTTGAAAAATATTGATTCTTTTTTTGAAGAGAAATTTTTTGATTTATGTTAAATAGAGTTCAACACAACAATGGCAGTTGGGGTTATAAGAACGGTGGATTGTGACCAATCCAAAAATTTCTATCAACCAAATGAACTAAAAATAGATCATTCTCTTCCTTCACTCATGACCTCTCCAAGCTCCCCCAGATCGTTGTCGAAATTCTCTCCCTCGCCTGAAACATCGACTCCAGTGCCCTCTCCCTTTGAAGGCTTAAACCCACTAAAATTACTTTGTGAATTGATAATTATTTCAAATTAAAACAAAAATAATTGGAATCTTTTTTTTTTTTTAATTAATTAAAATGAGTCTTTCACTGTTTGTGACGACATTGATAAATTGACCATATATGAGAAATTAATTAGAAAACCTAAAGTATTGTACATAAATTTTGCTCTTCTAACAAAGTTTTTCTATCGTTCACATTAAAAATACGACATGACCCTTCAAAAAAAAGTTACATTACACTTCACTAGAGGGGTCAATAGACTCAACACTCACATGGCAATAGATTAAAGCGGCACAAGCAAAAATGAAAAGAACCAGAGGATGACAACACAAACAATAGTAAGCCAGTAAATTACTGAGAGTAGGGGTAGGGATTATTAGATTTGATATTAGAGGATTTTTGTTTAGGCTGGGTAGTACGCATTGATTGGCCGAAGTATGATATTTTGGGTATCGGTACGACGTATTTGCCACATAAAAAAGTGGACGGCTACAAGAAGTAGAGGGAATTTTTTTTTTTTTTTTTTTCTAGAAAAAAAAAATTACATTTTTAACTTTATAGTTTTGGATATATTTCTATTTAAATATTTCACTTAAATCTTGAAGTTTCTACAAACATATTATTTAAACCATCTATAACATTTTTTTTTCCCTATTAAACTGTTAATATCACGTGACTAACTAGCTAGTTTAAATGAACTTCACAAATGAAAAAAAAAAAAAAACTAGTTTAAATGAAATTTATTTCCAAGTTTGAGTTTTAAATGCAACTTTCTTAAAACTCTACTATTTAAATTAAACTATTTGAACTCAAATATAAGATTTAAAAGAACGTTTTTAAAAACTTTGGTATTTAAATGAAACATGATAGTAAAAGATTAAAGTTTAAACAAAAAATTTCCAAAAATTATCCAATAAATAAATAGAACATTTCCAAAATTCTAAAGTTTAAAAAGTATTAAAGTAATTTATTATAAAAAAATAAAACACAGAAAGAAGAGGAAAGCAGGAGCCGTAGAGATCATATAATATACATAAGAACCTATTATAATTGTCAGTTTAGGGTTGTTTATTGGTGTTGGGTGTTAGAATTAGTGCCCTAAAATCATATTTTATTATGTTTTATATGACATTATGTATTAAATAATGAAGTTCGTTTTATTATCTGAAATAATGATACAAGAATATTTGGACATTATCATGTAATCCTTGAGATGCATTGTATATGTAAGGACCAGATTTGAATCCCTAGCCCAAAGGTTGATGGACTCAAGCCCAAAAAGCTCAAAACAATGAATTTGTAGAGAGTAGGTTGGAAAAACTAGGCTTTAATGAATCAAACAAACACTAGAGTAAATTCAGATAATCAGATAATGAAAATAGACAAGTTTATACTGAAGAAAATTGTCCTCAGCCAAGTCCGAGGAGGCTAGTTCTTATATATTTCTCTCAGGTTTGATTACAAGTTGACTCTTAATGCTACAATGTTCCTTTCTTAGTTTTCTGATCCCCCTCTTCTGCTGCCTCCTCCTTGTTTTATACTCTCTTCCCCCTTTCATCATTTTCCTCCATGTACATGCCAGATGGTTGGTGTTGATACTTGTCTCATCAATCCTTTCCTAAAGTCTTCATGTAGTAGTTGTAAGGTTGAAATCCACTGTTCAAATATCACCTCCACATTAATGCGGTCAGAAAGTTAGCTGCAGAACATTTAATGCGGTGGTGGTGGCAGCAGCTTTCCTCTAAGATATTTTAAAACTCTCATATGCCTGATATCTCTGCAATGCTTATCTGTACCAATAGAATTCCCTGGAACATTCCCCTGGATGACAGACCACCCTTCGAACCTCAGCTTTGGCTAGCCGAGGAGGCATTTATCCTTGGCCCACCCTCTTTAGCCATTATGACCAAAACTAACTTCTTTATTTACTAACACAATCTCTTCCGACAAAGATTTATCCTCCTTAGACAACCTCTCGTCCTCGGCTTGGGCCACGGGCCCAGTATATAAATAAATAATGAACTCCTGGGCCTAATATCCCTACAGTATAAATAATGATAACATGAATATTTGGACATTATCATATAATCCTTGAGATGCATTGTATGTGATTTAGTTGTAGAAGATATAAATCACAAATTCTTTGTAAACTCAATATTTTGATTTCGTAGTTAGTGATGAAATTGAACATTTCATTTGCGAAGACTACTTGTCAACTAAGATGGTTTGTCTTGATTATAGAAGTGGAAATTTCTAATTGATATGTTTTAAGTGTGTAAGATACATTAAATTGCACCATGTGAAGTTAATATTTTATCAACAACTATCAAATAAATAATAAATTTCACGATTTTCATTTACATAAACTCTCAATCCTGAGAGAATTGTGAACCTAAATATGAAATGTTGTTTTTTGATGAATCAAGGAAATTCACCAATG
Organism: Quercus suber; assembly: GCF_002906115.3. Taxonomy (NCBI): domain Eukaryota; kingdom Viridiplantae; phylum Streptophyta; class Magnoliopsida; order Fagales; family Fagaceae; genus Quercus; species Quercus suber. The sequence continues at coordinate 172,397 of NW_027070020.1, forward strand.
AGTCGCACAATGCTCTTTTCGCTTGTATGTTAACCTGCACGAAACAAAGGAGAAAACCTATCGAAGGGCACCAGTGTGGTGCCGGCCAAACACCCTCCGAAGGTTAAGTCAGAAAGTATTCTCACAACTTTAGAGTGCTAGAGAGGGTAAAATCATGCGTACCTTGGTTTGTGAGGGTATTGGGGCTTTTATAGTAGCATAAGGTTGACATCCCTTTCTTGGCGCGGAAGTCTTTTCCTTATAGGACTCTCCTTGTAGAATCCTAAACGTGATGGATAGATCTCCTCCTTATAGGGAAGATCTTTACCAAATACGTAAGATTTCCGGAGTCCTACTAGCGCAAGGACTCTATTTGGGCCCTTATGAAGTGGGCCAAAATATCCCCCATGAGGGGTCCAACAGGCCCATGGACAACCAGCCCACCTTCCTTCACTCCGTCCATAGCCGGCCCGTTCACATGAGATCCGTCCATTGGAGGCCCGTGCAAATGACGGACTCGCTTATCCGGACGTCTGCGGACCATATACGGCCTGTCCAATCACATAAGACATTCCAGGGTATTTTGTCCCTTTCAGTTGCCCCCTCACCCGATGGGTCCGTCAAGAATAATGAACGGACCCATAGGGTGACGGATCTAAAACTCGGTCATGCATCCAAGACACCTATGTCCGTGAATTTTCATCCGTACACTGCTGGATCAGGAGTTAATGCATTAATGTGTTGTGCCAAGTGTCATCCTGTCAATGGTCGTTGTTTTGGAACGAGGCGTCGCTTCGTCTTCCGTGCACTTCTCTTATAAATATCAATCCTCCGCCCCTCATTTCCCCACTTGTTGCTGGAAGAAATTGTCAGAGCGAGTCCGTCACATCCGTCAGAGAACAGTCCGTTCACTCACATATCTGTCGCCTGCCACATCTTGCTCCAATCTTTTGGTGAGTTATTTCATATCCGTCCTCTCTTTTTTCTTTTGCTCTTATTTATACTTCATGTGCCCGTTGTTCTTTCCAAACCCGTCAGAGTCTTAGGTTCTGTCATTACCTGTAGGCCATGTCTAGTGCGTCAAGTAATTAGTTGGTCGTTCGTGACGGGGCGGATTACGAAGGGGTATACCCGTCAGGTCCCAAAGACCACGATGTCCCGAGCGAGAGTAGTCCGTCATCATCTTCCTCGTCCTCAACACATGAGGGCCTGGAGATGATCGAAATCCAAGAGGGATCAGACGACGAAGAGCTACTGGTTAGGTCCGTCGTGGGGGTTGATGGACTTAGGGAGTTCATCTTGCCCCCAGAGTGGACGGTTCACACCTTTACATCAACCATCAAGGAGGGTCACTTCAATACACTTAGGGACCGCTACCAAATTCCAGACCACATCCCACTCCGTCTACCTTATAAGTCAGAAAAATGTTATTACGAAGGAGTTGACGAAGTGGGTGTGTACGAGCAAGTGCTTAAAGCTGGTCTGAGGTTCCCGTTGAGTTCGTTACACCGCGAACTCTTAAACTATTTAGGCATATTCGTCAGCCAGGTGTCCCCTAACGCCTGGAGAGTCTTTATTGCTATGGAGATTCTGTACGGAGCCATGTCGGACGGCGGGAGGAGGCTTTCAATAAAAGAGTTCCTCCATTGCTACCGTCTAGACGAGATATACAAGTCGAGGGGCATGTACAGCTTCGTCCCTAGGAGCCCCGTCCTGAAAGTCATTTATGAAATCCCGGACTCAAATAGAGACTGGAAGAGTCGTTACTTTTTTATGGAAGGAGAGGATTGGATGTGTCATCTAGGGGAGACGGACTTCATGCCCGTCGACACAGTTTGGGGCATTTTAAACCCATCTGGTATGGTCTGTCATAAATGACTCCGTACATCTTAGTAACTTTGTAATGTTTCTAACCTCCGTCTTCTATGGTGCAGTTCGACGGCGTCCCCAAATTACACTTGAGGAATTCAGTTTCCTTGAGAGAATTTTTTCCAAGACAACACCAGAGGAGCGGACGTGAGCCAAGCTCGTCAACCGCAATACAATTCACTTGTATTATGACGGTCCCAAGCCCACCCCAGCGGCTTTAAAGTACGAGAAACAGACCCGTCTGCGTAAGTCCGTCTACCCTCATGACTTTTTTTTTTTTTTTTTAGCGTCATTATTATTGTTTCTTAGTCCGTTATCCTTTTTCAGAGATGAAGGATGCAAAGAGACGAGTAGCCATAAGACTTCAAGCTGCGAAGAACAAACAGACTGGAACGGACCCCATGGGGACGGGCTCCAGTAAGCAATCTTTAAAGCGAAAGCTGCCCGTGAAAAGTGACCGTCCACCTAAGCAGCCCAAGGTCCCCTTGGACCCGGTCCTCGGCTTGATGGCTGAGGGGAGTAAGTCAGTCACTCCGGCCAAGCACGGTGCGGGCAAGGGGCTGATGACGGGTCCGCCAGGCGAGTAGAAGAAGCCACCCGTCTTGCTCCGCGAGGATTCCAAGTATGCCTTGGAGAAGTTGTCGTCGATCATTACCACCGACGACTACGAGGATCTTGGGAATCACTTGACGGAGGCGATGGGGGAGACGGGCCTCTTCAACATTGCCCAGGTAATTACTCCGTCGTCCTTAGTCCATCCGTTCATCATTTTTTGCCTTATATTTTGCTTACTCATTTTCGTTGTCCCTCAGGCTATGATCATGATGAAAGGCCTTATGGGATGGTGTCTCAACCACGAGACGACCATTGGCCGGATTCGTGAGAAGGCTAAGGTGATGGAGGGGGAGCTGCTCGACCTGAAGGCCTGGAAGGTCACCCAGGAAAAGAAGCTGTGGATGGCCGAGACGGCCTGGGATGAGGCCGTTCAGCTGGTGGAAAGTCTGAAGAAAGACTTGGTGGACAAAGACAATGAAGTCCATCAGGCCAAGGAGGATGCCGTACGCGAATACCGTGACTCCGACGCCCTTATTGCGGAGCTGAGTCTGGTTTTCAACGACGGGTTCGACGATGCCCTCCGTCAGGTGAGGAAGTTGTACCCAGAGTTAGACTTATCCATTGTCACCGTCTCTACCCCCGAGCCATCCACCGCCCAGCCCGCTCAGTCGGAGGATACTGATGCTCTCTTCGATGAGAACGTCTTTGTCCGTGAAGCTCCAATGGATCATACTGCTGCGAACGGCCAGGCCAAAGACGTTGGGGACCGTCCAGCCGAAGAGGGAGACGGAGCTGAATTATCTTAGTTTATTTTGTAATAACTTAGGTTTTTTTTTTTTTTTTTTTTTTTTTTTTTTTTTTTTTTTTTTTTTTTTTTTTTTTTTTTTTTTTTTTTTATTGGTTGTTGGGGCTAAAGTTTACAACCAAGTTATAAACTTTTAGGCTAATTGCCTAGCATGTGAAGCTTGAATCCTTGAACTATTACCCTACTGCATCGCCAACATTAGGAAACTATCACCATTAAATTAACATGTTGTTGACAAAAATTGTTAACCCATGTTTAACAATAATTGCTAGATTATGTTTAACAAACACTGTCAAATTATGTTTAACAAAACGTTTTCAAATTATGTTTAACAAGAATTGTTATTTAGTTAAATTCATCAAACATAATTTCACCCATAGGCCTTTTGGCGTATGAGTTTTATTGATGTGAGTAGTGCCCATTCAAGATAATGTATTTCTTAATTACAATCCATTGTTTCAAGGGAAGACCCTTTGATTCCAACCATGCCGTTTTTGTATATAAGTTTATTTATTTTCATGTTTATGGGGATATGTGTTTTTTATTTATTTGAGGCTGCACCCAATAATTTATTTAGATTGCCTACGTACCCTTGATGAGGATCAAGCCAATTCGTAGTTCTTAATTTGAGGTTTTAGATTTAAAATCCTCAAATATGATTTTACCCAATTTAAATGATAGACATTTAAGTCAAATACTTTGTATTTAATTAAGCATTGACTTAATTTATTCTTTTTGGGTGAGATAATTGAATTTAATTTCAAGAGTAAGTCAAGGACCATGTTTTTATGGAAATTAAACCAAGGATTCTCTCTTTGAGAAGTTGAATGTCTAAGCAATTGTCCTCTTCTTTCATTTGCTTCTTTGTAGGAATTTTAATGATATTTTGATTGAGGTTCTCAAATTTAATTAAGGGAAAGAAAACTCTTTTAAAGCAATTTTATTTTTATGAACATGGGTTTAGGAATTGGGAATTGGAAAATTTTCTCAAATCAATTTTTATGGTCATTTTATTTTGTGAATTATTAACTCTAGTCTTGATTAAGAAATTAGAAATCCCAAAGAATTAGTTATGTTGGAATTTGAAGGAATTAGAATCCCCACTTCATTTAAAATAATTTTGGGAGTCAAGGACTCCATTGAAATGTGGTGGAGTTGAGGACTCCATTAATTGGGTAGAGTCAAGGACTTCATTGATGTGGTAGAGCTAAGGACTCCATTAATTGGGTAGAGTCAAGGACTCTATTGATGAATTTGATTTGGTAGAGTCAAGGATTCTAGTTGAGAAAACAGTGAACCAAATCTTAAGAGAATTTTTATTTGGTAATGTTCAAATAGGATTTATGAGTCAGGGACTTGTATCTAAAGCTTCATGTATAGAGTTAAGCACTCCTCAAGAAACCCAATCCTATTTGTTTTATCAAACAAAAGTTCAGATTTGAAGAAGTGAGAGAGGGAGAGATTTAGAGAAGAAAGGAACTGATAAAATCTCAACCTAATGCCGATTTTATGTGTTCCTCTTCTGCTCGTTGCTCTCTATCTCTGTCTGTGTCTTTCTTATTTTTTTTTTCCTCTCTGTATTTTGCTGTGCTTTTCTTCTTTTGTGTGTGCTTCTTTTTTCTTTTTCTTTTTTTTAATATGCTAAAACCTCTTTAATATATAGAGGAATTGAGAAACCGTTTCCCCTTTTTTCTTTTCTCTTAACTGATCAATTAATGGGCTAGACCTGCAAAGAAAGAGCAGTACTACACTAGCATCTTTCACGGCAGTTGAAGTAAATTGTAGCTGATTATCAACAACTTTTTGCTTTTGAAAGCATTTGAGTGGTGCGTGTGGCAGGAATTTACTCAGCCACACGTCCCACTTTCATCTTATCCCTTTTTTTCTTAAAAAAAATAATAAAGATGTGACATTGTGGCAGTAAGAGCATTCTCCCATTAGGTGTTTTACAAATATGTCATTCGACACATCAAAAAACCTACTTTATTATTTTAACGCACCATTTTACAATTCACCATTCATCACATCTTCTATTTTTCAATTCTATACATTAAAATAATACATAAAAATATTTAAAAAAAAACCATCAATATAAAAAAAAATACAAAATAAAAACCTACTACCATATACAAACACACGCACAAAATTGTAACAAACCCACCACCACCACCCATAAGTAAAACCCGCCATATTGTCAAACTGTTTCCCATTGTCGGAGATGAGGACCCTTGGTATCCCGAATCTGCATATGATATTTCTCCATACGAAACCTCTGATGTTTTTCTCCGTGATAGTTGCTAGAGCTTCCGCTTCGACCCACTTAGTGAAGTAGTCGATCCCTACCACCAAGAATTTCAGCTGTCGCGCGGCCGTCGGGAGAGGGCCCATGATGTCTAGTCCCCATTGGGCGAACGGCCAAGGGGCCGTCATGGGTGTCAGTTCTTCGGTTGGTTGCCTAATTAGGTTACCAAACCTTTGACATTTGTCGTAGATCTTGACATAGGCTTGCGCGTCCTTCTACATTGTAAGCCAATAGTATCCTGCCTGAATCAGTTTGTGTAATAGAGACCGCCCCCCCGAATGGTTTCCGCAGATGCCTTCATGGACCTCTCTCATTACATAGTCCGCTTCCTCGTAACCCAAACACCTCAGATATGGTCGTGAGAATCCCCTTTTGTATAAGACGTCATTGATTATTATGAACCGCGAAGCCCGGACTTTCAACTTTCTGGCAGCGTCCTTGTTGTCCGGGAGCGTGCCTTCCTTTAGGTAGGCCATTAGGGGCGTCGTCCAATCGTATTCTGGATTTATTTCCTGCACTTCCGTCTCACTGTTAATGATTGAGGAGTTCTGGATGAACGTCAGCACCCGGTCGGGGGTCGTCATGGCCTCTGCGGAGGCGGCTTTTGCGAGCTGGTCAGCACATTCATTCTCCTCCCTTGGGATCTGGACGAATGTGACCTGGAAGGAGTCGATCCTTCTTCTAACTTCTTCCAAGTATTTCTTCATTTTTCCCCCCTGCACTCATAGGCGCCACTAATCTGACTGACTATCACCTGCGAATCGCAATGTATAACCATGGCCTCGGTGCCTGCTGCTTTTGCCAGGTCTAATCCTGCCAACAATACCTCATATTCGGCCTCATTATTGGTCGTCGGGAAGTCTAATCAGATCATGCACTCGATCCTGTCTCCGTTAGGGGTTTGAATTACCACCCCGGCGCCTCCAGCTAGCCTGTTTGATGATCCATCCGTGTGGATGTTCCACTGTCTGAGGACTTGTGGCTCCTGCTGCCCCGTTTGCGTATATTCGGCGATGAAGTCAGCTACAGCTTGGCCTTTTATTGCGGTTCGCGGACGGTAGTGTATGTCAAACTCACTCAGCTCTATCGCCCACAAGGCCATTCGTCCGGCTGCTTCGGGGCTGCTTATTGCCCTTTTTAGGGGCTGATTTGTTAGGACGATGATGCTGTGGGCTTGGAAGTATGGTTTCAGTTTTTGAGCTGCGGTTATCAGCGCAAAGGCGAGCTTTTCCATGTGGGGGTACCTTTCTTCAGCCCCCCGGAACCTCTTGCTTACGAAATAGACGGGCCGCTGCGTCCCTTCTTCTTCCCTTACTAGGGCCGCGCTTACTGCCACCTGCGAAGCGGCTAGGTATAAGTAGAAGTCTTCCCCTGGTTTGGATGGGCTGAGCAAGGGTGGCGAGGAAAGGTATTTCTTTAGATCTTCAAATGCCTTCTGGCACTCCTCCGTCCACTCGAACGATTTCTTTAGGATGCGGAAGAACGGTAGGCACCTGTTTGTTGTTTTTGAGACGAACCTGTTCAAGGCGGCAACTCTGCCGTTCAAGCTCTGTACGTCCTTTGTTGTCCTTGGTGGTTCAAGCTCCATGATGGCCCGTATTTTCTCTGGATTGATCTCTATTACTCTTTGGGACACCATAAAACCCAAGAATTTTCCTGCCGTCACCCCGAATACACACTTGTCCGGATTCAGCTTCATGTTGTATGACCGTAGGGTATCGAATGTCTCCTGGAGGTCGCTCAGATGATCTTTTTCGAACGGGCTCTTGACCAACATGTCGTCAACGTAGACCTGTACGTTTCTCCCAATCTGGTGTGCGAACATCTTGTCCATTAATCTTTGGTATGTTGCCCCGGCGTTCTTGAGTCCGAACAGCATCACCTTATAGCAAAAGAGGCCTTGGCTGGTGACGAAGGACGTTTTTTCCTGATCGGGTTCCTCCATTTTGATCTGGTTATAGCCCGAGAAGGCATCCATAAAACTTAGGAGCTGGTGTCTGGCCGTGGAGTCGACCAGTGCATCTATCCGCGGGAGGGGGTAACTATCCTTTGGGCATGCTTTGTTAAGGTCTGTGAAGTCGACGCACATCCGCCACTTTCCACTAGCTTTCTTGACCATGACCACGTTCGCCAACCACTCTGGGTAATATACTTCCCTGATAAAACCCGCCTCGAGTAGTTTTCCGACCTCTTGTGCTATTGCTCTGTCCCGTTCAGGAGCGAACACTCGCTTTTTCTGCCGGACTGGGGGGGGTTGAAGGGTTCACGTTCAGCTTGTGGACTATAACAGAGGGATCGATCCCGGGCATGTCTTCGTGGTTCCATGCGAAGATGTCTTGGTTCCTCCTGAGGAATGTTATGAGGGCCTGGCGCACAGGTTGGCAGGCCAATGTTCCCATTCTGGTTGTTTGCTCCGGTTTGGACTCGTTGAGTGTTACTACCTCCAGCTCTTCAGCCGGTTCTGCGACCGTCCGCTGTTCTTCTATGCACATTGCCTGATGGTGATCTTCCATTTCTAGCATGGCAATGTAGCACTCTCGGGTGGTTGCCTGATTCCCCCGCAATTCCCCAATCCCGTAGTCCGTTGGGAATTTGATCATTAGGTGGTATGTGGATGTTGCTGCTTTCCATGAGTTAAGTGTGGGTCGTCCGAGAATACCATTGTAAGCGGAGGAGCAGTCTACCACAAGGAACATTACATTCCTAGTGAGTTCTTGTGGGTAATCACCCACCGTTACTGGTAGTGTGATGGAACCTATTGGGAATACCCTGGTCCCTCCAAAGCCGACAAGTGGAGCACTCGCCGGCATCAATTGTGCTCTGTCTATCCCCATTTGCTGGAATGCTGGATAGTATAGAATGTCTGCTGAGCTGCCATTGTCGATTAGCACTCGGTGGACGTTGTAGTCCCCCACACGTATACTGACGACCAGCGCATCGTCATGTGGATGATGGAGTCTCCTTGCGTCTTCTTCGGTGAATCCTATAATAGGGCTCTCCTCCCGTGTGGTATCAGGCCTCGAGCCCGTTAGGTGGACGTTCAGGACCGATCTGAGGTACGTCTTTCGAGCTTTTTTGGAAGAACCGGTAGATGTGGTTCCCCCCACTATCATCCTTATATCTCCGATAGGGGGTCTCGGACGCTCGTTATCCCGTCGGGGGGTCAGCTCTTGGCGATTATGATCCGTTTTCTCTTTGTTGACGAACTTCTGCAACTTCCCTTGTCTAATGAGGGCTTCAATCTACTGCTTTAGGTCGTAGCAATCGGCCGTGTTGTGGCTATGATCTCGGTGGAAACGACAATATTTGTCTCGCGACCGTTTGCTTGGGTCGCTCTTTAGTTTTCCCGGGAATGTTAGTGTCTCCTCGTCTTTGATTTGCATCAAGACTTGGTCAATCGGGGCGTTCAGGGGGGTGAAACTTGTGAACCTCCCGCTCGGGGGCTTAGGGCGTCTTTCGTCCCTTCTGTCTCCTGTCCTTGGTCTTTTCTGCCCTTGGTCCTGGCGCATGTCCACCTGTCGTTCCCTCTTCCGGGGCCTTTCTTCCCGTGCAAGCAGCGCATCTTCCGTGTTCATGTACTTGGTGGCCCTGTAGAGTACTTCTGACATGGTTTTGGGGTCGTTTTTGTATAGTGAGAACAAAAACTTGCCCTTCCGCAATCCGTTCGTGAAAGCTGCCACCAGTATCTTGTCGTCGGCTTCATCAATTGAGAGTGCTTCCTTATTGAAGCGGGTTATGTAGGATCTTAGCGTCTCGTTTTCTCTCTGCCTGATGCTCATTAAACATGCTGTGGACTTCTTGTACCTGTGTCCCCCCATGAAGTGTGAGGTGAACTGAGCGCTTAGTTCTTTGAAAGTGCTGATGGAGTTCGGTGTCAGCCGACTAAACCAAATCCTCGCGGGACCCTTCAGTGTAGTTGGGAAGGCCCTGCACATGATTTCGTCCGGTACCCCTTGTAGATGCATCAAGGTCTTGAATGTCTCTAAGTGGTCTAGGGGATCCTTGACCCCATCATAGCTTTCTATTTGCGGCATTCGGAACTTGTGTGGAAGGGGGAAGGAATTGACGGGGCCAGTGAATGGAGAGTTGGTCCGGTTCACCAGGTCATCCAGATCGCTGGACACTCGCCCCTTTAGGGCGTTCATCATGACCTCTATCTGTTCCTTCATTGCCTGCATCTCTGCAAATATAGGCGGAGTCGTCGCATCCGTGAGGGATGGGAGACTCATGTTCTGTCGTTCTGGCCTGCTTGGGGCGTTACTCCCTTCAGGCCCTTCTCGTTCTCTTTGCATGGCGCTTGTGCCTTCCTGATCCTCCCTCTGGTTGTGGGGTGCTGTGTTTCTTTGGCGCAGCTATTCTTCCAGGTCATGATTTTGTTTGGTGAGGCGCTCCACAGCCGCAGTGAGGGTCCGAACCTGTCTTTCGAGTGCGGTCGTGGGTAGTCCCTCTCCTTGGATGTCGTTGGTTGTTGCCATCGAGCGAGTGAGCACCATGCAACTCTTCTGTCTTAGGGATGAAGCAACGTCTGACCGCTTTCTTCTTACAACGTTCCCACAGACGGCGCCAACTGATGAATCAAGGAAATTCACCAATGAGTCGCACAATGCTCTTTTCGCTTGTACGTTAACCTGCACGAAACAAAGGAGAAAACCTATCGAAGGGCATCGGTGTGGTGTCGGCCAAACACCCTCCGAAGGTTAAGTCAGAAAATATTATCACAACTCTAGAGTGCTAGAGAGGGTTAAATCATGCGTACCTTAGTTTGTGAGGGTCTTGGGGCTTTTATAGTGGCATAAGGTTGACATCCCTTTCTTGGCGCGGAAGTCTTTTCCTTATAGGACTCTCCTTGTAGAATCCTAAATGTGATGAATAGCTCTCCCCCTTATACGGAAGATCTTTACCAAATATGTGAGATTTCCGGAGTCCTACTAGCGCAAGGACTCTATTTGGGCCCTTATGAGAGTGGGCCAAAATGTCCCCCATGAGGGGTCCAACAGGCCCATGGACAACCAACCCACCTTCCTTCACTCCATCCATATCCGGCCCGTTCACATCAGATCCGTCCATTGGAAGCCCGTGCAAATGACGGACTCGTTTATTCGGACGTCTGCGGACCATATTCGGCCCGTCCAATCACATAAGACATTCCAAAGATTGTCCCTTTCAGAAACTATAGTTATGAGTGTTAGAATTATTTGCCCTCAAAAACAATATTATGCATTTTTTATTTGATAATAAAAATTTATTTTCACATTCATAATTTTATAGGTATATTTCATTGTTTAAATGTGGCATGTGATGTCAACTCTGTAGAAAAATCATGTTAATGGTTAAGGAACGAAAGACAGGGAGTAATGATTTTTCTTAGATTATTAAATTGTTCTAGGCTGTGGATATTAATTGAATATTACCACTAAAGCCTACACTTGTTGTGCCGCTATATGAAAGGATGATTTACTCCATCATTGAGGTAGTGACTTTAAGCAGACAAGTGGGTGTAATGTAACAAGTACATACACTGAATTGGATCCGATTAAGGACAATTTATGGAGCGATCACTGTTAATTAAAAGGTTGTCTTATCACAATTTTTCTATTGTCCTTAAACATGAGGGGTTTGTGTATATTTATTTATTATGCACATAACTTTGACAATGTCAACTGGTGATGCCGATTTTTAAAGGCTATATACAGACCCGTTGGGTTATGTGTGTAATGAGTAAAATATATAAATGCTCAACAATGAATCCACCAGTCTCTAAAGAAGATAGTATATTCAGTTGATTTTTATATTGAAGTTGGACTCAAAACAAAACCGGCTGGTGACATTTTTTCAAAAAATGTTTTTCATATATATAATATTGTATATATATATATATTTAAAGAGTTTTTAAAGATATTTTGGAGTCTAATGGAAATTATGAAATCAATAAATTAAGGGTTACATAAGCTAGGGATATGACAGTGATATTAATCCAGTCCTAGTGGCTTGTGGGAATATAGTATGGTGGAAGGACATAGATATAAAATTGTAAGTAATGGGACCTCATTTGTAATTCTCTAATCTTCAGGGGTCAATTGCAATGTGTTGATGGACATTATTGCAATTTGTAGAAGTTCAAATATTTTCTTGATATGATTGAGAAAATTAAGGAATATTTTTGGAAAGAGTTTCAAGAAAAGTCAATAACGTTCAAAAAAGCTATTGATAAAATCCTACGGCTGAAGATTAGGATCCCTAAGGATCCCACATCCAATCTCTCTCTTGGGTTTTAGAAGTCTACTATAAAATAAGATTTTATAATATCATATTTTGTGGTTGGCCATCAGAACTACTAAGTGATACTGCAGTCTTCTGAAAACTCAAAAAGAAATAGAGAGAGAGAGAGAGACGTGAATACCTTGGGAGGCAACACACTTGAGTTACTAAGAGAGGTACGCAATTTTATTCTATTTATAATCTATGGTTGTGTGGTACAACGATCTTTAAATGAAAATATGATTTTTTGTTCTATATTGCTTCCGCAAAACTTTCAATGAGGCCTTAACTGGACTACACATTAGTTGCTAGACATACGAGCATGCTGAAGCTTCTATAACTTCAACGTTCTTGAAGAAGCAAAGAAAAAACAAAGTTTAGAAAAATGACATTCTTTGGCTTTGAGGGACCGAAGAAAAGATTGCTTCGTAGAAATTTAATTTTGTCTAACATAGTCATATGTCCATTACTTATTATCAATAATAAGAAGAAGAAATTATTAAAAAAAAAATCATGTTCATCAATCACATATATACTCACAAGGGAACATAATAGCCCCATTTTTGAAAAGACAGAGAGACCAATAGATCAGTTAGAATCCTTGCTGATTTGAACTGGTTTTACACAACAATTCCATTAAGATCATCTTCTTAATATTATCTTAATATCTTATATCTTATGACATAAGACATTGAGATCACATTCAAGTTATCAATAAAGAACTAGATATTCGGTTTATCAAAGTTAACAAGAAACACCCTTTTGATGTTCACCGCAACCTAAAGATGCATAATTTAAATAATAAAAAATCTATAATTCATCATCATCATCATCATTATCTCTCTCTATCTTTCCCTCTCCACATTTTCCCAGCAAACAGACAAACCATCAACAAAAACATCTTGTCTATCCTTCCATTTCCTTAGAAACCAAACAGAGCATAGAATAAAAAGTGCATAATTTATAAACCCCAAATTCCTAATTTATTAGCATCTCTTACCATTTTTACCATAAACCAAACAGACCATTAACAAACAACTAGCACATCCATCCATACATTTCCTCATATGGGGTGGGCTTTTTAATTATCAAACTTCAAATAAGTATCAATTAGCTCTTTTATTTTTTAAGGTAAAAGTTAATAATTTGCATATATTATAATTTAAATTTTTTTTATTTTTTAGACAAATAAAAATTATAAACTTTAGAGATAAGCAGTAACTGTAATTTCTTTTTTAAACGTAAATGAGAAAAACTATAAATTTTAGGAATTCTCTTTTTGAATTCAAAATGAAATTTGTTATTTAACATTTATATCATTATTTCTAAATAAAGTTACCATTTATTAATAAAGGCTTTTTTTAATCACATAAAAGTCCAATTGAAATAAGGGAATCCTCTTATATGTAGTATAGATATAATACTAGTTTTGTTGGTACTATTTTGCCAAGGTCCAGAACCAATCCTCATTTATTGGGTTTTTAGGATTGGATATAGCTGGTATCCAATACTCGTATCCAAAATTAAACACGTGTTCGCATCATAGTGTGTCTAAGTTAGGATTACTGCCTTTAAATTATATTGTATGATGCTATGTATGACACTATGTATGACTTAATGTTATAATTAATAAAGTTGTTTTATTTTTATCTAAAATAATGGTAACAGGAATATTTGGACATGATCATATAGCTCATGAGATGTATAGTATGTGATTTATGTGATACATAAGATATAAATCACAAGTAATTGTAAACTCAAAATTTTAGTTCATAGTCGGTGATGAAATTGGGCATTTCATCTGCGAAGACTATAACATATAAACTAAAATGATTTGTCTTGATCATGGAAGTGGAGACTTCTAGTTAATATGATGATATGTTTTAAGAGTTAAGATATATTGAACTAGACCGTTGGGAGATTTATTATTCTCCTAACGACAGTAAAATAAATAATAAATCTCACGACTTCTATTTACGTAAACTCTTAATCACGAGAGAATAATGGACCTGATCATGAAGTGTAGGTTACTTTGATATATCAGGAGTGAGATCTAAAGTAACAATCAAAACTTCAGTATGTTGGATAGCCACATTTAGTGTTGATGGAATATATATTCTCAAGATAGAATTCATAATCTTTTAACGGAGATATAAAATATTTTATTGAGATAAGTTTAATGAATTTGATTATTCAGAATGTTATGCCTAACTACTTTAGTAAAGAGTTACTAAAGTATATATATTTATGAAATTGAATTTCATAAATATATGATGAATAACTTAAAGGATTAAACCGGGTACTCAAGGATAAATATCTAGTAATCTTCAAAGTGACAGTCTACTTTTTTGACTTTGTATTACTATGAATATTTTATGAAAAAGCTGCATGTACAATAAAGTCTTGGGATATAATTTATTAATAAGGCGTAGAGTGCAATTATATTTATATAATGATATTAAATATAATTAATGGTAACTTTGGAGCTATTAAGAGCTGACAAAAAAGCTCAAGGCCCATTGGTCCCACTCCAAGCCACATACTAAAACCCAATAGGAATGACCCAAAAGGTTAGCCCAATTAAATAATCAGTTGTAAGGAGAGAAACATACAGAATTTTGTAAGAGAATGAAATGGTTTGTATGTGAGTATTGGACACTTTCTTATTCTCCCTTGGACATAAACATATAAACTGATTGAGAGACCACACTTCTTGGGCACAAGTGGAATTAGAGTGAAGATTAAAAGTGTTTCCAATAACTTCTAATCTTTTGTTTTGAATTTCACTGCACCAAGGTACGCTCTCTTGTTCTTATATTATGAAATTTACATAGTACATGTTATCAATTGCAAATGAATTAGATCCATTAATATTTTGTTGCGCATGTTTTGTGTGCGATACAAACTATGTTTTTCTAACAGTCTATGTTTTCTCTCTTTGAAAAGTTGAATGTCTAAGCAATTTTCCACTTCTTTCATTTGCTTCTTTGTAGGAATTTTAATGATATTTTGATTGAGGTTCTCAAATTTAATTAAGGGAAAGAAAACTCTTTTAAAGCAATCTTATTTTTATGAACATGGGTTTAGGAATTGGGAACTGGAAAAATTCCTCAAATCAATTTTTATGGTCATTTTATTTTGTGAATTATTAACTCCAGTCTTAATTAAAAAATTAGGAATCCCAAAGAATTAGTCATGTTGGAATTTGAAGGAATTAGAATCCCCACTTTATTTAAAATAATTTTGGGAGTCAAGGACTCTATTGATTGGGTAAAGTCAAGGACTCCATTAAAATGGTAAAATCAAGGACTCAATTAATTGGGTAGAGTCAAGGACTCCATTAAAATATGGTAGAGTCAAGGACTCTATTGATGAATTTGATTTGGTAGAGTCAAGGACTCTAGTTGAGAAATCACTAAACCAAAGCTTGAGCGAATTTTTATTTGGTAATATTCAAATAGGATTTACGAGTCAAGGACTCGTATCTAAAGCTTCATGTATAAAGTTAGGAACTCCTCAAGAAACCCAACCCTATTTGTTTTATCAAACAAAAGTTCAGATTTGAAGAAGAGGGAGAGGGAGAGATTTAGAGAAGAAATGAACTAATAAAATCTCAACCTAATGCCGATGTTGTGTGTTCCTCCTCTGCTCGCTGCTCTCTATCTCTGTCTGTGTCTCTTTTTTTTTTTTTTTTTCTCTCTCTCTCTGTATTTTGCTGTGCTTCTTTTATTTATTTATTTTTTAATTTGCTGAAACCTCTTTAATTTATAGAGGAATTGAGAAACCGATTCTCCCTTTTTTTCTCTTAACTGATCAATTAATAGGCCAAAATTGCAAAGAAAGAGCATTACTGCACTAGCATATTTCACGGTAGTTGGCGTAAATTGTAGCTAATTATCAACTACCTTTTGCTTTTGAAAGCATTTGAGTGGTGTGTGTGGCAGGAAGTTACTCAGCCACATGTCCCAATTTCATCTTATCCCTTTTTAAAAATTTAAAAAAAAAAAATGTGACATTGTGGCAATAAGAGCATTCCCATCTGTTGTTTTACAAATATGCCATTTTGACACATTAAAAAACCTAATTTATTATTTTAACACACCATTTTACAATTCACCATTCATCACATCTTCTATTTTTAAATTATATACATTAAAATAATATATAAATTTTTTTTAAAAAAAACCATCAATATAAAAAAAAAATACAAAATAAAAACCCACCGCCATGCACAATCACACTCAGGCTCAGCATTTCCTCCTCTATCTTCTTGACTTTGGGACTGTCTTTCGGCCTGTCCTTCACGGCGCTGCCTCTCCATTTCCCTAGTCAATTCTTGATTTTGGCGAGTTAACTCCGCCATCGCGGCCGCCATAGATTGCATGTGTTGGATGGAAGGCGACTGCATGACAGGCGCTGATTGGCGATCGCGATGGGGGTTACTTGAAGCATCTCTGCTTCCCTGATGGCCTGGGCTTGTAGCCCTCGACCTAGTCCGAACCATTCAACCTTTTTCTCAGAAAGTCAAATCGCAAAACAATTCGTTTCCCACAGACGGCGCCAAACTGATGGTGGATAAAATCAGTTTGGTTGAACACTTCGGCTTCGGTGGGCTACGGCGTTTGCAGAGGCCTGTAAAAAAAGAAAAAAAATCAAAGGATGACCGGGGTGGACCGGCCAAATACCCTCCGATGGTGAAGTTAGTGTCTTCCCTTGTATGGAGTTCTAACTGTATTGTGTGTAAAGATCTCAGAACATCATACCTTTACATAGTTCAGACCGGTCCTTATATAGGGTACTTTAGGGCGGTTATTGGTCCGATAACTTCCCCCAGATTTGTGGAATCCGGACATAACTTCTTCAACGGCTATAGAAATCATAACCGCTACTGGAAGTTACATACTTGGGAGAAATTGACGGCGATAAACATGGGTTGATTAACCGCTTCAGAATTTGCTAAGTATCATGTGGTCGTCCATGTACAATGCTTATGGACGACCCTTTGTCATGCTGTTCTTTGGTCGTCCATGCGATTCATCCGTGGACGACCCTTTTGACTTGATTACGGGGTCTACCCAATTGGTCGACCTCTCAGGGAAGAGAGGTCTGGACGAATAGGAGATGGCCTAGTTGCTTGGCAAATTGCATGTCATGGACGACCCTTCTGGACGAACCACAGGCGCCATTTTTTGCTATCCCATCAATGGTGATGGCCGATCTCAATGCAATGGTCTAGGCGGAGAAAAAAGAAGAGAGAGAGAGAGAGAGAGGTGCAAAGAAAGTGACAGAAAAAAGAAAAAAGGAAAAAAAGAGAAAAAAAAATGGAGAGGTGAAGATTCTGAAGAAGAAAGGAGAAGAAAAAAAGGAAGAGAGAGTGATAGAAGATGACAGGAGAGGTGGAGAAAAAAAGAAGAAAAAAGGAAGAGAGAGAAGAAAGAAAGTCATAAAGGAAGAGAGAGAAAATGAATATATTTTTTTTCTTTTTTTGCATTTTTGTCCATATCGTTCCAAAGATGGAACGGTACTGTTCATGTATGCCAAATATTATAGCATTTAGAACATCTCATGAGGGGGGATTTTGGTGTTTGGTGTGCCAAATGCCAAATATTTGGCAATTGGCACCCCAAACAACTCCACCTCCTTTGTCACGTGATAAAAATCCTAAATTAGAATAAAAATCCTACGATATTGAAATGGGATTTTGGCTCCAATGAATTAAAAATTTTCCTCAAAATTTTGACCCATGTGGAAGCAACACACACCAATTGTAAGCAATTGCTTGAATTGGAAGGAAAAAGAAAAAAAAAAAAAAAAACAATGTTACCTCTAGCCAAATTGTAGCACATTTGCCATAGAATTCAACATGTGATACTTCAACTCCAATAAATTAATGTTTTCCCTCAAAATTTTACCTATGGGAGCAACATAGGTCCCCACACTAAAGTACAATGATTATTGAACTCTAGTCTAGTAGTGACAAAAATGTGATCGTAGTTATCACACTTTAAGTTTGTTGATCTTTTTAACAAAATTGGCATACAATATTCTGACAAGCAGAGACACCAAGTTATATTTTAGGTCTGTGTTTGTTTTACACACATTGTGTATAACAGAATTATCCCTATATTTTATGGTAAGCAGCAAAGCAAAAAAAAAAAAATAGCGACATAAAATAGTAGTAGATAAGCATGCCTCACATGCACCAAGAGTAGTGATGGTTCTACAAAAAAATGTAGATAGCGCTAAGATAAACTATCTCAGAGGATGCCAATTTCCAGAGTATAAGTGTGGATCACACTAAGATTTTCACTAAACTAGTATAGCCTCATCTTTCCCAAGAACCAATATTGGCCATCTTATCATATAAGGCTCTTAACATTGTTCAACATGATACTTCTTATATCATCTTAATTAGTCACCAAGTCATCTGATATTACCGAAGAACACTTTGATACACTAACATACCAGAAGCATCCTGAAGTAAAACCTGATCAACATTTTATATTTTAACCTCAAAAAAAGAAAAGAAAAAGAATGATCAACTTTATATTACATAAGAGGGCTTTTGAAGCCATATCCCAAATATTTTTCGAGGCATATGAATGTATTTGGTAATTTGTATCACTAGTTTGCTATTCGACTCTGTAGTACTTGGGTGGATTTTTGCAGTATCCCTAAACTGTTTCCAAGTAGGCTATGTTCGATATGGTCATATCTTACATCAGAAACCACCTTGATGATGTTGGCAAATATCCCTAAACTGTTTCCAAGTAGGCTATGTTCGATATGATGTTGGCAAATATCGGTTTAACCAATTATTGCTGACTCTCCAGAAACAAGTTATTTAACTGATCATTGTTACCTCCATAGTTAGAGTACTTCTTTTGTTAATTGCTAATGTGTATCAACAAATCTGCCAAGGAATTCGAATCAAGTACATGTATTATAGGGCCATCCTAAAAAGATGTAAAGTCTTAGTCAAAAATAGTTATGTTGGAGAAGGTAATAAATAGTAATTTTTCCATTTAAGTACTTTCATTTTTACTTAAGTAATTAATACTTACTTTTGGTAATGCTCATCCACTGCTGCTTGATTCTGTAATTCGCTTGATAGATGTGATTGGCCAAAATCGGCAGCAGTGAATGAGAATGTTGACACGTGAAACGGTGGATTAATGTTATTTAAATCTTTTAGGATAATTCTATATTGTAGAGTTTCTTAAAACCTTATTAATGTTATGTGTTTACAATATTTATACAAAAATTTAATAATAAATTTTTTGTGATAAGTTATTATTAGTTTTAATTTGAACCTCGCTGAAATTATTTTTTTGCTTACTGGTAATAGGTAAACACTAATAACAACTTGCCACTAAAAAAATGTTGTAACCATATGTAGCATTTCTCACTATTTTATAACGTGGTTAATAATTTAAACTGTTAGGTTCTAAGGTCTTAGGATTTTATGTATTTAGAACTCTAATTTGTAATGTTGGCAAACCATGATCAAAACATTGTATTTAGTCTTATTTAGACTTGCTCAAAGTTGGTTTAATATTGTAAAGTTGGAATCGAGTGGCTGCAGAAGTACTTGGGACTTTCGGCCTGGCTCGATCGATCGAAGAATAGACTCGATCGATCGAAAATCGCACAGGTTGAATTTTCTGCAGAATTTCCAACTCAGCCCTACTTCATTAGACGTTTAGGGTTTTATGTTTTTACCCTAGGTATATAAACTAAACCCTAGCCACGTTTTTGGAGGTCGTCCATATTGTATTGTTGCTCATACATTGCTGTTTTGTGTGAATCTCTTGTGAGATCTTTGAGGAGCTTTCCTTTACACAAAACTTAGGGTTTTCATGGTAGAGATGATTTCAACATCTTGAAGATCATTACCGTTGCAACCATTGGAACTTAAAAGAAAAGCAAGCGGGGAGCTTGTAGCTGATTGAGGAATTCAAGAAAGAAGTAGTCCGTGGATTCGGAGCTTGCGCGTGGTCGTGTCAGGAAGTTCTACTGGTGGGTAGTATTAGGAAGTCGAGCGGGGAGCTTGTAGTCCTTTTGTATGAACTTCAATTCTTTCATAGTGAATTCAGGTTAGCCTTGAGGATCGGTGGGTCAAATCCTCCCCAGGTTTTTACCGTGTGGTTTCCTGGGTGATCATATCTTGTGTTATTTATTTTCCGCTGCTTTATATTCTTGATATGATTGTTTGGATTGTTTTAACCTAGAATTGCTTAATTTGACTAAGTAACAACTTGGCTAATTAATCTAGGCTACGCAATCTGGTTGTTTAAGGGGTCTAAATTCCTGTCATAAACTGGCATCCAAATTATTACTGATAAATGTTTATTTAAATGTTGTTGAGGTGACAGAATTGAATCCTTCAATTTCGCAATTGATGATTATGGTTTTAACAATTATATAATATAGATATTACTTTTAAAACTTTAAAGGGTTATTATCTTGAAAATGATGATCATTACTCTTAAAATTTTAAAGGATTATTATATTGTATATAATGATATTACTCTAAAAATATGATGATCATTACTTTTAAAATTTTAAAGGATCATTATCTTGTATATGATGATGATGAATGTCCATGATTAGATGATGATCAATCACCATAGTCATATATTTGAGTTCCATAACTAAAGATTAAAAATACAATGTACCAAAGAAGGAAAATTAGGGTCGGTGTTCTTGCTAAATTGAAATTTCACTTGGTGTATAAAACACTAATGAATGTTTAGACCCCTAATTTTAATAGAACCAACACCTTATACTCAAACAATATATGTGCGAAATGATAAGTACAAGCAATACCCAAATAAACAAACAACTCTAAACCATAATTAATTACAACACAGTAGCAATTAAAAGACAAGAGTAAGGGTTCAAAAGATACAAATACAAAGATAATACCGGTACATGTTATCGAAGAAGAAATTGAATAACTCAACGAAAAACCTCTCTGCCACCTTCCAAGCAATAAAATGATCCACTAAATAATAAAATTAGGATACACAAATAGCAATAGATCCTCCAAGCCTAATCTACCCAATGCACCTAAGCCCTCCAGGTTTCTTGCTCCAACAAGGTTAAGCCTAACCGTGTCTTCTTTAGCTTTCTGGATCCCACAATAAGCCCATTGCATCAACCAAATAAATTGGTCATCTCCGAACTACTTCCCAAGCACCAAATAACCTCTTCACTGATGTGGGTATGGTGAGATAAGGATTTGGCTAATGAAACTCTCAAGGGTATGTCAATGGAGAGGGTGAGAGTAGAGAAATTTGGAAAATCAAATGTCTAAGATTGTGGATGAGTCAATCTTGTTTTTCTCTAGGGTTTCTCTCTCAAAATTCTCTCTGAAAGCTCTCTACATTTCGTGGGTATAAGCGTATTTATAATAGGATATGTGAGGAATGTGAAATGACATTTTTCTGCAAAATAGAGTGTTTTGGTGACTTACTTGCAACTGGGATGAGTCGCGAGTTTGAGTAGCAAGATAACTGCCAGGCTAGACTGTCTTTTTTGTCCTATAGTGCTCCAATTGTCGTGACCCTTTAGCTTCTTACATGCTTTACACGTGTGGCATTTTGGCGAGTCGCCAGTCACGAGTCACTCATGAGATTTAGTCACGAGAACCTTTCTAAATGCTCACACACTTGAATTCTTCACACTCTCTCACACACAACCCTTACATGATTCTCACCTAAATATAGGATATCTAATTGATGAAATATAAGAAAATTAAATGTTGTTGAGGTATACTCACACTTCCAAATTAGCCATATCTTTCTTTCACTGTTTATTTTTCTTCTTTGGTGTAAAGTAAGTGTAACCTCTCCTAGCCAGGGCTTAATCTAGCTAGTGCTGCCTTTCTTTATTACTTCTTATCTCTCTCTCTATCTCTCTGATTTTTTCATCTATTTAAACTTAATCCCCAGTACTTATTTATCATCTATCATTGGCTGCACGAACACTTCTTTTAGAGCATAACACTGATTTTAGAGAGAGATGGGACATCACTCGTGCTATGACAAGAAGAAGGTGAACAAAGGACTATGGTCACCGGAGGAAGATGAGAAACTCATCAACTACATTTCAAACTATGGCCATGGTTGCTGGAGCTCTGTCCCAAAATTTGCTAGTAACATTATCACTGCTCCCTCGTCTCTTATAATTGCCCTAGCTTTATAGCTTTCATGGATTCCTAGTATTGTTTCTCAAATTTTCTTTCTTATTGTTTGTTTGTTTTTTTTTTTTTTCTTCCAGTTTCATTGTATGGCTTCTACGAAGCAGGCCTGCAAAGATGTGGAAAGAGCTATAGACTAAGATGGATAAATTATCTCAGACTTGACTTAAAACGTGGGCGCTTCTCTCCTAAAGAAGCGACCCTCATCACTAACTTCAAGGCATTTTAGGAAACAAGTACCATCTAATTTTTTTTTCCTGAAAATATTTAAACTATTACTAATTTTATTTTGAGAAATGCTAATGAATTTTATTAGGGTATTGGTTAATAATGTATTTATAAAAATTTTTATGGGAAAAGAAAAAAAAAACTATTAATGTTTTGACAGCTTTTTTCATTTCCTATAAAAGTGATGTCAAAACTTTCCTAAAATAGATTGTTAACTAATACTTTAATGTCACTCGTTAGCATGACCCTTTTATTTTATATATATTTATAAACTTCACTAACCGGATAATAAATATCATTAATGACATGACACGTCAACAACCTAACAAATAAATTATTGTAAATTTTTTATATTTTATTTAATATATAATACTTTAGCTCGTAAATCTATTTAGTAAATTTAATAAGATCCCCTCTTTTTTTATCATTATTATTCTTATCATCACCCTCATGCATCATGAATATCATTTATTTTTTTCATGCAAGAGGGAACTTTTTTCTTATTTGGACAGGTGGGCTCAGATAGCCAAGCAACTACCAGGAAGAACAGATAATGAGGTCAATAATTTTTGGAATACAAGCATAAGGAAGAAGCTAATTTCTTATGATGTTCCTGCAATAGCCACCTTTCCTGATGTGCACTTTAATGGTAACTCTGAGGAAGGTCTTTTCTCTCTAAATGCAAACCCTAATTGGATCCTAAACTCTCAGCAAGACCAACTATACCTTCCCACTCCAACCCCAAATTTGTAAGGCTTTGATCATGGTGATCTTAAATTAGAGCAAACCAATTATGTTGCCAATTTGGTTCAATATCCACCCCCAATGGCACCACCATCAAATTCTTCCTCTTATGATTCACTCTGGTCATTAGGATATTTGCCTCATAAAAATTTTGATCCTAATCAAGAACATCAAAATTTCATCAGTAGTGGAGCAACACAACATTATATTGGTGATAAGCTTATTGGGCCAAGTATCGCAACACCAAATTATGATGAGGATCCATTAATAGTGCCCATGATTCCAAATCCTTGTGAGATTATTAATGGTAATTTGTGTGGCATGTCTTACTCATGTGCTTCACTAGAACTTGACCCACTTGCTAGACTCCCATATTTTCCAGTTGGTTGTGATTATCCTTATGATCCACACATGCCCAACAATCATATGGAGTAAATGAATGCCATCATGTCATCATCGTTATCACCAGCATCAACATTGTCAGCATTATCAAGCGGCTAATTTGTCACAAACCCTAATCTTCCTTCAAGTTGTGAGACTTAGACAGCATACTCTTTTGGAGTTAGGTTCTATTTATTAATTGACGGGCCTATAATTGATACAATGCATTTATTTCTTGTTATGTGCATGCACAAGACATAAGTGAAACTTCTTTGGGAAATCTTAATGTTTCTAGTTAAAGTGAGTAACGCTAGTTGAAGTTCAAAAAATATGTGTAGGTATGTTATTCAAGTTTGTCAACTTTCCTTCTCAAAAAAAAAAAAAAAAAAGGGAAGAAGAAGATTGTCAACTTAATTAATATATTGTATGAGTTCCTACTCCTTGGTGCCTAACAAAGTTCAAAATACTACTCTATATTTGTACCAATTCTTCAATGGACACACAAGTTGTAAATTTGTTAATATGTGATTGAATTACATCATTTACACACAAGTACATCATTGGAACTTAGTGAAAAGCAATCCAATCACCACTTGTCATGTGTTCAAGTTGTAAACACATGCGTGGTCCTAGAATTTTTGTATTTGTACACTCCCCGAGAATACTAAATTGAGGATAGCCCCATCCTGATCAACCAAATACTAAAGAGCCTCTCCAAAGGTTGAGGAAGATGGGTAAGCATCTCATCTAAAAGCAAAAGTTCATCAAGATACCAAGAATGGAAACATGCAAGCTACGCAACAATCATCTCCTCATTTAATGCACTCTACCAACTAGACAGGCCATATTCATTACAAAATGACTCATCAGAATAGTTCTTTACACCCATTTTCCCACTCATCCATGCCTCAAAAGAAGAGAAGAAAGAGATGGGACAAGTATCTCCCCCTCTAATCCTACACCCTACAGGTGGACGATGAAGAAGGGAGCTCCATCCCAACAAATAAGAACCTTATTCCAAGATTAAGGGATCCAAAATTTTTTAATAAAAAGTGTGGAGTGTAAGAGTGAACAAGATTAAAAAGTTATACTTAACAAACATATCCTTGGCGTTCCTGATGATACAATTGTGAAAGAGGATTAGGTCAGTTCAGTTGTCTACTTTGTCCATTGTCTTTACCCTTTTTTTAGATCTTTTACTTGTCTAAGCCCTTAACCCATATTTACTAAATTAATTACGACTACCATTCTATTTATATATATATATAATTTACTTATTTATTTAGTTTAAAGGTATAATCAACCTCATGTGATTACTTAAAAGTAATTACGTTAAAACGAATGAGAAACTACCCTAAAGATAACATTTGTATATTCACAACTATCTTGATGAGGAAGACTTCACTTAAATTTAACTGGACTGAAATAATCCCAAATGCTACGTTAATGTGGCTTAATAGAAGCGTAACAACAATAAATGCTACGCTTAAGATTTTAGATATTACGAGTTTGAGATCTTTTATATATACATACATATATATATATATATATATATATAAAATAAATTTGGACTTAGAACATGTGCTCTCAACTCAAACCTATATTTTTCCATTATGTAAGTGCACAAAAATGGACCGAATATAATGAAGTGGACCAAAATGTACCGAAGTGGATAGAATATGATTGAATGAACCAAATAGGACCAAATATGACTAAAGTGGACCGAATAGGACCGAAGTGAACTAAATAGGAACAAAGTTGACCAAATAGGAACAAAGTTGACCGAAGATGACCGAATGGATCAAAGTGGACAAAAAGGACCAATGTGGACTAAATAGGACTGAATGGACCAAACAAGACCTAGGTCGACCGAATAGGAACAAATAGAACCTAAGTGGACATAATGGACTGATTAGGACCATAGTGGACTAAATAGGAACAAAGTGGACCTAATAGGAGCAATGTGGGCTAAATAGGACCAAAGGGGACCAAATAGGATTGAATAGAATGAAAGTGGAAAGAATGGACCGAAGTGAATTGAATGGGATTTAATGAATCTAATACAACCAAAGTGGACACAATGGACAGAAGTGGATCAAATAGGACCAATGTGGACAAAATAGGATTGAATGGACCTGATAGGACGAAATTGGATCAAACAAGACCGAAGTGGACCAAATAGGACTGAAGTGGACCAAATAGAGGTGGGTGTTTTAAATCATATATCACGATTCATGATCAGATTTTGAAGGGAAAGTGAAGTGGCCTACAAATTGGGAGAGAATCTAGGTTAACACTATCGTGGGGGAAGAGAGTGAAGGACAAGAGGCTTGAAAGTTGAATGGGAGTAGTGTTAGAAGAGAAGCCTTGCTACATTAAGGTTTGTGGATAGCTTTGAAGAGATAGTCACTTGCTTAAGGTTGGGGTTTTTTCCAATTATTTTAAAAAAAGAAAAAGAAAAAAAAGCTGATGTAGAGTTTAACCAAGGGGGAGTTTAACCATGTCCATTTGAAAAATATATAATACCAACTGTAAAAGTCATTTGATTCCATAGTAGGAAAAAAGTGAAAGCAATTTTAATGGTTAATGAAGTTTGTAGCATATAATTCTTTATGTTGGAGAGAAATTAAATTTTTTTTTCTTAATAAATATTTTGCAGGATAAGCATGAGAAAATTGATCCTAATGATTCATAGCAATACATAATTCTATAAAATAGATACAAATCATGCAAGGACATATATAATAGCTATCTTTATTAGGACTTATAATGTCCTAAATGTGTACCTTAATGAGAAGAAATTATAGAGTCCTCTGGTGGACCACGTCACTTGTCCACCATTCCACTAAAAAACTTCCATTTGTTTAAAATTGCTGAGTCAGTAATTAATTTCTGTTTAAAAAAATTTTCTCACTAACAATTTTAAACAAGTGGCAGTTTTTTAGTGGAATGGTGGACCACATCACTTGTCTACCATGTGGATCTTATAATTTCTCCTTAATGAGAAGGTCTTTGGTGGTGACTATGAATACTCCAAATTCAACACCAATGGAGATATATGCATAGGCTAGAATCTCCTATCCACGAAGCGCAAGAGAAAAAACAAAGCATAAATCGACACCAATAGAAAGAAAATAAGAGGAAAAAAAAAAAAAAGGCATCCAACCACTCTTTTATAATTCTCCATTCTTTCCCTCAGGTTAGTGTTGGACTTCTGCTTAGGTTATACTTCCTTTTAAAATAGGATAAATCAAATTAAAAAAAATAATGATGATGAGGAAAATTATAAGAGTTACAAAGCTTATGTGTCAAGATATTATAAGGTTAACAAATGGTCAAACACTTCGGTTTTATATTATATATAAATAATAATAGGAAAAAAAAAAACTGTTGAAACAAAAAACTAAGCTTGTTTGTGAGGAATAGTACTATTTGAAAGACGTGGTGGTATTTTCTGTAACAGTTGTCTATAACATCACTTGTATATGAGGTGGAGTACACATTTGTATGATCCACTTTCATGTAAGGTAGATATTACATATAACCATTACACAAAATAATAAATCCTAAGAGAAGAAGCAAATAAGCCCTTTCCTGCTTTCCATGTGTGGACTGGTGCAAATGATAACGGACTCTTGATTCAAATAGCATATCTTTCTCTACAATTTGCAAATACGTTCTTGATGCTTGATATAGAGGGTTTAGGATGACGAGATGAGAGACTTTACGTTTTGGGCCACATATCTATTGTCATTGGGCTAATGTGACAACAAATTAATACAAATGAAATGTCACCAACCAAGTATTGAACTCTTGGTTGATTGGGTCTACCTTGCACGTAAAGCTTGAATTATTGTCCTACTGCACCGCTAACAATAGCATATTACCATAAATGTTACATGTTTTAACAAAGTTCATATCCAATTACATTCTACCCCCCATTTGTTCAAGTTCTATTCTTCAGTCCTAACTCAAGACTTACACCAGTCACAAGGTCATTCGAATCCTAAATTCGAATAAAGATCACGAAACACTCTTAGTGTAACACTTCCTACTCCACCATCTACAACATTCATGTATATCATGTTTTTGTTTTTGTTGTTGTTGTTGTTGTTGTTGTTTTTTTTTTTTTTTTTTTCTTTTTTTCTTTTTTTTTTTTGGTTCATTTTAAACCTAAGTTACTTTTTAAAAGAAAAAAAAAAATCAAAATTGATGAAGTATAAAATGAAACATTAGAGATATGATTTTTATTTGATTAGAACACTAGATGCTTCCCTTCATTTAATGTCACTGCTAGTTTTAATGAACCCGTGAAGTAATGAAATTGGTGAATAGGAAAACACAAACACACTAAAAATGCTTTTTTTTTGGATAATTGGAAAAATCGGATATGTGATTAATTGGAAAAGTTAAGGAATGCAATAAGGTAATTGGTTTAGAAAATATTTTTAGAAACCTTTTATGGAAAAATAAAAAAGTGACTGATTTTTTTTAACAAATTTTTATATTTTTCATAAAATTAATATCATAACATTCTTAAAATGATCCATTAACAAATGCTCTATGAGCACCCATTAACTGGACCCAGTAGAAATTAGACCAAAGAACCTATCCATTACAACTACAAGCAACTCCACAATTTTTGTACTTAAAAAACAAGTTTTGTAGAATATCATAATTGTAGACACATGAAAAGTATATCTATCAGAACTCCAAATGTAAACTAAATCATGCTGGATTGACGAAGCTTTATTGCTCCACAGGAAGTGTAGTAGAGATCCAATCTTTTGAATATCCACCTCAACAATATGTGGTGAAAGAGAAAGAGGAGTTTGTTGGGCCAGTAGAAAATAAATTCTTAAATTGTAAAGATTGGCCCAAACTTAAGTAAAGCCCAAAACACTATATCATAAGAAAAACTCTCCAATAACACATTAATGCTGAAACACTCCAATAAGAAAACATTAAAGTTGAAACAAACAGAGGAACATACTGAGCTTTACCCTCTATTTGTTTTAGCATTAACGTTTTCTGGAAAATGGTTCATTTTTTAAAGAGTATTTTCTGGGAAAAAAAAAAAAGAATCTCTCTTTTTGTTTGTGTGTGTGTGTGTGTGTTGATAACAACTTTGAAAATGAGCTTAAAAACATTTTTTGGTATTTGGTATGCACAAAATTTTTATAACATTTCTTGTATAATTTAAAACATGTATAACAAGTGACTTTTGTAAACCCAGCTAATGTAATCAATATAAATAAAAAACTAAGAATGAATTTGGTTTTCAAACTAAAATTTTGACAATAGATACAATAAAAATTAGATACAATTAAAATTAGGTGTCCAATTTTCATGATCTCTATCATTCATCTTGCTTGTGAATATATATGGGCAATAACGTACATAAGAAATATATATTGATCACTTTGTAGGACTAAAAACAATTACAAATTACTTAAAAAAAATTCTACATAATATATCTGTTAGGTTCTAAAGGTTTAAGAATTTATGTATTTAGAACTCTAATTTGTAATATTGGCAAACCATGATCAAAACGATATGTTTAGTCTTGTTATAGTATGCTCAAAGTTGTTTAATTATTGTAAAGTTGGAATCGAGAGACTGCAGATGCATTGGGGCATTTCGGTCTAGCTCGATCGATTGAGTCTATTCTTCGATCGATCGAAAGTCGACCAGATTGCGTTTTCTGCAGAATTTCCAACTCAGCCCTAACTCATTAAACGTTTAGGGTTTTATGTTTTTGCCCTAGGTATATAAGGTAAAACCCTAGCCACGTTTTGAGAGTTGCTCCAGTTGTATTGTTGCTCATACATTGCTGTTTTGTGTAAATCTCTTGTGAGATCTAGAGGAGCTTTCCTTTACACAAAACTTAGGGTTTTCAAGTTAGAGATAGTATCAATATCTTGATGATCAACTTGGTTGCTACATAAAAAAAAAAAAAAAAAATCTCTTTTTTTTTTTTTTTTTTTGATAACAACTTTGAAAATGAGCTTAAAAACATTTTTTGGTATTTGGTATGCACAAAATTTTTATAACATTTCTTGTATAATTTAAAACATGTATAATTTAAGAATGAATTTGGTTTTCAAACTAAAATTTTGAGAACAGATATAATAAAAATTAGATACAATTAAAATTAGGTGTCCAATTTTCATGATCTCTATCATTCATCTTGCTTGTGAATATATATGGGTAATAACATACATAAGAAATATATATTGATCACTTTGTAGGACTAAAAACAATTACAAATTACTCAAAAAAATTCTGCATAATATATCTACAATGCTAGCCCATACACAGGACTAGGGTATATGTCACAATTGATACGATAGTTTAAAAAAATCAATGGCTTAGAGTTGAAGTTTAAGGAAAACATTGCAATCCACTTCAAAATATTAATATGATAAGCGACAAAATGTAATTCCCCTAAAAATATTATCATTTTTTATACTATTATTTGTAACAACATTATTAATTTATTGTATGGATTGCCCTATGTAAAAGCAATTAGCCATATAGCACTATGTCGGCAAATTTTCTGCACTTTTATGTGTGAAAAAGAATGAATTTCTGCAATTGTCCATATGGGACTCCATCAAGCCGAAAATAGTTTGGAGAAAAAAGAAAATATAGCTCAAAATTCAGAGAATTGTGTTACAGAGGGGAAGAGAAAATAGGAGAAAAAAGAGAAGAGAGAGAAATAGGGAAAATCTATGTAAAGAGAAGAGACCAAAAGGAGTGACAGTAAGGGTGTGAGAAGAGAAAAAGTAAAGGGAAGGGAAGAAGTGAGAGAGTTATAAGAGTAATGAATCATGCAAAAGAGAGATTGTTTTCCAATATATATATATATATATATATTGAAAACAACCTATAGAAAATAAGGCTTATTTTTGTTAGAGTTTTTCGTTGACTAAAGATAGTTTTTCGTTGACCAATTTTTTTATGTTACCAAACACAGGAAAATGTGGTAATCTTTTTTTTATAGAAAGTTTTCCAGTGAAACAAAAAGAACGTAAGTAAAAATAGAAGACCTGATGTTACAGGAAAAAAACTACAACAACAATCAAAAACACTTAAAATTTTATTTAGAGCATAAACAGAGCACTTTCAAAGATAATTAATTAAATTTTTAGGAAGTAGTTTGTAACATGCGCTCAATTAATTCCTTAGACTTGTATGAAGATCTTCGTTGTCTCATGCTTGTAAGTTTATATTTCCTAGTGTATAAACTTATTTTTAAGTGAAATCATGTATATAAACTTATATTTATGAAGATCTTCCTAGCTAGCACTTGTGACTTCAATCATGTATTTAAGTTTAATGCAATTTGTTGTTGTTAATCTAAGTTTTATTTGATTTACTGTTCAAATCTAAGTAATTTGGAGTCAGTACAATCCAGTATGCTTGAATCCCTTAATTTCCTATGAATTAGCTTTAAATGAGATAAAATAGGGGTGTGCATGGGCCAAGTTGGGTGAGTGGAGAACAGTATTTTTAACCAACCCACCAATGGTGAGTTGGGAAAACTCCAATACATTGCCGACCCACTAATCTATAAATCTAGCGGATTGGTTGAAAATCTTAATAGTTTCAACTCGACAAGTTGAGCAAGTTGGCAATTTCAATTGATTTAAAAAAAAAAAAAAATTAGAGAGACTAAATGAAATTTTTTCAATTAAATTGGATAATTATTTGCTCCCTCAAATAAAAAAAAGGAAAGAAAAAATTGTAATTTTAATTAAAAATAATTGCAAATAATATATACATATACATATACATATATATATATATATTTAGAATGACTGAAATTTTATTACACTGAAAAGATAAATATTTCAAAATATGAAATTTGTCATGTTCATAGAGAAGAATAATAACAAAATCTTAGAGAGAGCGGCTAGAGTTTGTTAGGGAAGAGAAATGTGAAAATTGAAAAATAAAAAGAAAGAGAAAGAAATGGTCAGAGAAATAAAGTGGGAGTATATGTGAGGTAGATTTTTGTAACATGACAAAGAATATATATATATATATATATATAAGAGGGAGGGTCGGTTTGCGGCGGGTTAAACATATATCAACTCGTTATTCAGCCTGACCCACTAAATTATCTATTTAACCCGCCTAACCTAACCCGCCTCACTTAATAGACCTGCATGGGTCGAGTTTGGTCGGTGCAAGTCAAGTCAAGTTGGTCATGCGTTTTTTTTTGTACAGCCCTAAGATTAATTGTTCAAATATGCTTTATATCAAGATGGCTAATATCGTGATAGTTTACATAGAGATGCTTTATGTTGATTTAGTGAATCTTAAGTAGGCATTGTATCTTAGTCAAGGTCAATTTATTCACTTAGGATTATTAATTCTCAGTTGTTAACCTTTTTTTTTTTTTTTGGTCAACAAGGGAGATAATTATATTAGCTAGCCACAAAAGGTGAAGTATTGGCTATCAACCTTAAGGAGTACAAACCATTTGCATCGAAATTTACAATTATATTTAGATCAGGGGTAGGGGGAACATCAAGCACAACAAAATCAGAAGTTAAGGAACAAGCTCCTTTAGCAATGTTGTCTGCTCCTCTGTTAGCCTCCCTAAACACATTAGTCCTAGGAGCTTTCATAGGGATCCAACTTTTCTCCATGCATTCCTTATCAATAAGTTAGCCAAGGAATTCCATGCAAAGATAGAAAATGTAAGGGGAGAGGGGGTCCCCTTGATGAATTCCTCTCGTAGGCTTAAATTTATCCAATTTACCTCCATTGAAAAGAATGAAAGTGCTAGAAGAGGAGATACAGCTTATAATAAGACTAATCAACCCATTAGGAGAGTGGAAAGCTCTAAGGACTTTATGAATGAAATTCCATTCCAAGCGATCATATGCCTTGGCAAGGTCTATTTTAATTGCCATGAAACCTTTATTCCCTTTCTTCAAGTCTAGAGAGTGTATAAGCTCCTGAGCAATAACCACATTATCCAACCCTCTCCTTCTTGGAATAAAGGCTGCCTGTATAGGGGAGATAAGCTTATCCAAAAAAGGCCTGAGCCTTCCCACAATGATTTTTGTCACCACCTTATATATGGTATTGCACAGACTGATGAGTCTATAATTATTGAGGCTCGCAAGGCTTTGACATTTTGGTATGAGTGAGATCAAGGTTTCATTCAAATACTCTGGCATTTTCCTAGATTCAAAAATTTGGGTTACTTCTTTACAAACTGATTCTTTAACATCAGTCCAAAAATACTGGAAAAAGCCCACATGAAGGCCATCAGCCTCGGGAGCTTTAAAAGGTTTGAGGCCCTAAAGACCTTTAGTGATTTCTTCCTCAGTAACTTGGCCACTTATAATCTCTTGGTCCTCATCAGAGAGAAACCTACAGGAAAAGGATTCAATATCCGAGTGTAAGGTTGAGTGTTGGGCTTTAGTTTGGAAAAGTTGTTAGAAACCCAATAAAATGTGCTTTTTGACCCCCTCTTCGTCTGTGATCCACTCACCTACAGAATTCTGAATGCTTTTGATTTTATTTCTATGTCTCCTCACCAAAGTAGTGGTGTGGAAAAAAGCCGTGTTGCGATCTCCAAGTTCAACCCAATTTAAGCGAGATTTGAGGGCCCAAAACTTCTTTTCCTGTTGCATAATATCTATATACTCCTTAGTAAGACTTTCTTCCAACTGAATGAGAAAATCATTGGGATTGTTTGACATAGCTTTCTGGACCCCATATAATCTGGCAAGGACCCTTTTCTTGCAAGCAAAAAGGTTGCCAAAGACTTCTCGATTCCATTTCTTAGCATTTTCAGTAAAATTATCAATGGCAGAAGGGAGAGGTGGATCCATATCCCATGCCATTTTAACAACTGTGTGGAAATAAAGGTGATGAATCCACATGGTTTGAAACCTGAAGTGTTTATTAGGAGTGACTGTGGGAGGCCTCATGAGCTCTAAGAGAATAGGGCAATGGTCTGAAAAAACCCTCGGTAAGTGTGTCACAAATGCTTCCAGAAAAAGAATTTTCCATGAGGGGTTCGCAAAACATCTGTCAATCCTCTCAAGGATGAGATTTGAAATTTGTCGAAGATTAGACCGAGAGTACTTAGGTCCAGCAAATCCTAAGTCAAGGAAATTACAAGCATCAATACATCCTTTGAATTCCAAGGCTTTATTAAGGTTAATCTGCTTGCCTCTAAGCTTATCCTTACCATTAAGAATTTCATTAAAGTCCCCCATCAGGAACTAGGGGAGATTATAAAGTTGTGCAACTTGAGCTAAATTTGCCTATAAAATTTTTCTTTTAAATAAACGAGGACAGCATAAATGGAAGAAAAAAGCTAGGAGAGGTTAGAATTGCTGACCTTAATGGAAGCATGAATTTCTTGCTCTGTTAAGGAGAGCACATAGACCTCCACCTCCTCCTTTTTCCAGAGAAGCCATAAGCCCCCAACATATCCAATGGTTTCAGTTGTGAATAAACCATCAAAAGGAAGCTTTTCGATGATCCTAGCTGCTCTCTCACCGGCCACCCTTGTTTCAGTAAGAACCACGATTGAAGGATAGTGGTTGACTGCCATTTCATAAATTCTTCTTGTAAAATCCGCATTTAGGGCACCCCTACAGTTTCACAGCAGAATATTCATCTGTGCACAATTGGTGTTAGGGAATTCAATGGAATTAGGCCCCATCATTGCAGCTTCCACCAAACTCCACCCCAAATTCCTCAGAAGGTTCGTGGATGCCACCCAATTCGGCTTCCATAGTACCAGGTATTTTAGTATTCCCTGAATTTCCTCTTTGCAGCACACAAGGATTTCGAAATCAATTTGAGAGTCTGGTAGAACTTCATCATGGGAAGATTCCCCATATGAGTTGTTATTGAACCCCTGAAGTCGATCAGTCTCCTTTCTTGGACTAGCCACCCGAATTCGTCCAAGTGAGGTGTTACTAATGGTCTCCTTAGCCTGTTCAGCTCTCTCGCCTCCTCCATCATGATCATAGGTATGTTTGTTAGGAACCGCCACCACAAGTTTAGAGTTGATCCCTACGTTGGATGATCCAGCGCCAAAGTTCCCATCCTTAGATTGGAGGGAGGGAGTGATCGGAAAGAGATTCTTCCAAAGCCACCACCACCGCCACTGCCACCCACAATCTAATCGTTGGATTGTATGTTCTTATTATATCATTCATTCATGGTTGTAATATTTAAAAAAAAAGATCAATTTCTTTGTTATCAAACAAATGTTAAAATTTCCTATTTTTGTAATTTAAAATTGTGTATAAAAAAAAGTTTATTGATTAAATAATAAATAACATTCGATTTGAATGAAATATGAAATACACGTTAAGAATATAAAGAATATAAAATTTAACGGTTAAATTTTTAAAATTCACAAAAAAAAAGAGATATATGAGAAGTTTGAAGAGTTTCTCTCCAAATTAGTTTGAAAAGAAATTTTGTTAATTTCTCAAAGGTTTGTCATTTTCAATTTTCATTTTTTGTTCTTATTTTCTCTTCTCAAATCCTACACTCATTTTTTGTTTCCAACTCAATTTCTGTTTGGCACCAATTTTGGTCTAGTTTTTGTTTTGCTTAAATCCTTCTATTTTCTGATAAAACCAACGGTCACCTATCATTCGATAGAAACCATTCATCTCCTTCATCAAACACAGCCACAAGTCCACATCTTCATAATCTACCAAAGCCCAACCACAACTCCATAAAAACCCACAAGAGCCACCTTCACAAGCCAATACCTAGCTCAAATCTCTACATCACAAGACTAATCCATTAAAAAAAAAAAAAAAAANCTGTTTTTATTTTCACAAAAATGATAATGGGCAAAAGACATTTTTGTTTTCTATATTCAAACTCACTTTTTAGGATATTAAAAATGAAAACAAGGTACAATTTTGCAAACCATATCATGTTTTTGTGATGAGTCCCATCGAAAACTGAAAATGTATACATATAAGGCATACTTTGAATTTGGTTTTTTTTTTTTATACAAAATGTCACTGTTTTTATTTTCACAAAAATGATAATGGGCAAAAGACATTTTTGTTTTCTATATTCAAACTCACTTTTTAGGATATTAAAAATGAAAACAAGGTACAATTTTGCAAACCATATCATGTTTTTGTGATGAGTCCCATCGAAAATTGAAAATGTATACATATAAGGCATACTTTGTTTTTTTCTAACCAAACAGGCTATTATTATGTATCAACTTTCAAGTCTTCTTAAATCTAGATCCTCATCTATCTCTTTGGGAAAATTCATTCGTTTAGATCTTGAAATGTTTATTTTTGCCAATTTTAGTAATATTTATTTCATTTTCAACTTTTTATTCAAAATTTGTTAGAATAAGGTTCTGTCTTTTTGGGATGTCTTTTCGAGTAAAAAAAATAGTATTTAGTTTTGCAATTATCTTAATTTTGTCTACTTTGGTAAAATTTACTATTTTGCCACCTAATATTTTGCTTAATACGAATTAAGATTTTTTGGATTTTTTTTTTACTATTTAAACTCAGTGTAGCCTCCAAAACACTTCACTTTTCATATTAATAAACATAAAGACATTTGTCTCTCTTTTCTAGTAAATTCCAAATTCTATCACCTTGTGAATTTGAAATTATTTTCTTGAAATAGACATATTTTGTCTCTTGTGGCTTCCACCTTTAAGAAACCCTGTCAAGCAAAACATTTTCATTTTTCACACATATGTAAGAGGGAAAGCATAAAGGATGAGTGTAGGAGAAATAAATATTGTGAAAGCAAGGACTTATATCAAAAGCCACAATTTTGTTTTTTTTTGTTTGTTTTTTTAAGACAAAGTCAATAGTTCAATATGTGACCAATAAAGTGAGAATAGCTTCCCAGAAGACAACTCTATAGCTCAGCTGATATATTAAATTAGGGGTTTGTGCTAGGAACCAGGGTTACTTGAAGACACCTCTAACAAAACATCTAACAATTAAGCACTTGCTTGAAATGGATCGGGAATAACAATTTAAATTGTACGTTTTTACCCCTTAACACAAGTTGTTTAACCTAGTTATTTAACCAAGTGATTACTTAGATAAATTATTTAGATCTAGGTTAACACAATAAAATCATATCATGTAAATAATGCGGAAATATAAAGAACACAACAATATGATAACCCAGGAAAACCTAACTGGTAAAAAACCCGGGGAGGCTTTAACCTAGCTATCCTCAAAGTAAAACAGATCCACTATGAAAGAATTGAAGTTTGTATAATAAAGCTTAGACCACTAACAAACGTGTGGATGAAAAAAAAAAAGATAAGGGAATAATAAAAAATCCTAATTGAAAAATACTATCACAATATTTTCACAATAAATTTTAAGTAACAGATTGTTATTAGTTAATATTGGCAAGTAAAAAAATAATTTTAGTGGTGAGTTCAAATTAGAACTAGTAACAACTTTCCACATAAATTTTGTTGTGAAAGTATTGCGTAAAATGTTGTGAACATAGCACTTCTCATTGAAAAATATAGTTGTTAAAAAAAGAATAAATGATGATTAAAAAAAGAATAAATAATGAATGAAGAAATAATATTTAAATGAGATAGAGAAAGAATAGAGAGTCTGTTGGAAAGTGTATTTGAAAAAGTGGGTAGGTAAAAGCTAAA
The DNA here is from genome assembly GCF_002906115.3 of Quercus suber. NCBI lineage: Eukaryota > Viridiplantae > Streptophyta > Magnoliopsida > Fagales > Fagaceae > Quercus > Quercus suber. The sequence continues at coordinate 209,394 of NW_027070020.1, forward strand.
TGTCACTGTTCATTCTCCAAATAGGTAAAAATTTGGAGAAAATTTGGAGAGGCTGCTGGAGATGCTCTAATTATCAAGCTTCAAATAGATATCAATTAATCAATATAGACTATGGGTCCGGTTGGATACAACTTATTGTTGCTGAAAACTAATTGTTGCTGAAAACACTGTAGCAAAATAATTTTTAAATGTGTAAATAGTACCGTGGGACTCATTTTTAATATTTTTTAATGTATGAACAGTACTGCTATAGTACGCTACAGTGCGTTAACAATGATAATTGTCTCCTACATAGTGATTTTACTGTTCATGCGTGGAAAAAAAAAAAAAGTTCCGAAATGTGAAATAGAAAACGCAGCCGCAACTTTTAGTGTTATCCAAACACATAATATATAGTACTAGCTTCTAAGCGCCTACGTACCCTTGACGGGAATCAAGCCAATTCGTAGTTCTTAATTTGAGGTTTTAGATTTAAAATCCTCAAATATGATTTTGCCCAATTTAAATGATAGACATTTAAGTCAAATACTTTGTATTTAATTAAGCATCGACTTAATTTATTTATTTTTGGTGAGATAATTGATTTTAATTCCAAGAGTAAGTCAAGGACCATGGTTTTATGGAAACTAAACTAAGGATTTTCTCTTTGAAAAGTTGAATGTCTAAGCAATTTTCCTCTTCTTTCATTTGCTTCTTTGTAGGAATTTTAATGATATTTTTATTGAGGTTCTCAAATTTAATTAACGGAAAGAAAACTCTTTTAAAGCAATTTTATTTTTATGAACATGGGTTTAGGAATTGCGAATTGGAAAATTTCCTCAAATCAATTTTTATAGTAATTTTATTTTGTGAATTATTAACTCCAGTCTTGATTGAGAAATTAGGAATCCCAAAGAATTAGTCATGTTGGAATTTGAAGAAATTAGAATCCCCAGTTTATTTAAAATAATTTGGGGAGTCAAGGACTCCATTGAAATATGGTGGAGTCAAGGACTCCATTAATTGGGTAGAGTCAAGAACTCCATTAATTGGGTAGAGTCAAGGACTCCCATTAAAATGGGCAGAGTCAAGGACTCCATTAATTGGGTAGAGTCAAGGACTCCATTAAAATATGGTAGACTCAAGGACTCTATTGATGAATTTGATTTGGTAGAGTCAAGGACTCTAGCTGAGAAAACACTGAACCAAAGCTTGGGGGAATTTTTATTTGATAATGTTCAAATAGGATTTATGAGTCAAGGACTTGTATTTAAAACTTCATGTATAGAGTTAGGAACTCCTCAAGAAACCCAATTCTATTTGTTTTATCAATCAAAATTTCAGAATTGAAGAAGAGGGAGAGGGAGAGATTTAGAGAAGAAAGGAATTGATAAAATCTCAACCTAATGTCGATGTTGTGTGTTCCTCCTCTACTTGTTGCTCTCTATCTCTGTCTATGTCTTTTTTTTTTTTCCTCTCTGTATTTTGCTGTGCTTTTCTTCTTTTATGTGTGCTTTTTTTTTTTCTAATCTGCTAAACCTCTTTAATTTATAGAGGAATTGAGAAACTGTTTTCCTTTTTTTTTTTTTTTTTTTTTTTTTTTTTTTTTTACACGGATCCCAAGAAAATCAGATTGGAAATCTGACTTTTTAAATCTCGACAGATAGCAGGTGTCGAGGTAGCTGTCGAGCAGGTGTCGAGCTTTAAAAACTTTGCACTTCAGCTTGCTTTCTCTTGGACAGACTTGATGACTTCAACATTTGACCTTGAAACATTGTTTCTTGAAGTATTAAAAACACCTAGAACTACCCAATTACAAGCAGAGTGCGTTTTGTCAAAGGATTAGCCAATTTACATAAATAAGTGACATATGTTCTTAAACAAGTTAAAACATATATGTCCTAACAATTGGGTAGAGTCAAGGACTCCATTGATGTGGTAAAGTCAAGAACTCCATTAATTGGGTAGAGTCAAGGACTCCCATTAAAATGGGTAGAGTCAAGGACTCGTATCTAAAACTTCATGTATAAAGTTAGGAACTCCTCAAGAAACCCAATTCTATTTGTTTTATCAAACAAAATTTTAGATTTGAAGAAGAAGGAGAGGGAGAGATTTAGAGAAGAAAGGAACTGATAAAATCTCAACCTAATGTCGATGTTGTGTGTTCCTCCTCTGCTTGTTGTTCTCTATCTCTATCTATGTCTCTTTTTTTTTTCCTCTCTGTATTTTGCTATGCTTTTCTTCTTTTGTGTGTACTTTTTATTTATTTATTTAATTTGCTAAAACCTCTTTAATTTATAGAGGAATTGAGAAACCATTTCCTTTTTTTTTTTCCTCTTAACTAATCAATTAATGGGCCAGAACTGCAAAGAAAGAGCAGTACTGCACTAGCATCTTTCACGGCAGTTGGTGTAAATTGTAGCTGATTATCAGCAACTTTTGGATTTTGAAAGCATTTGAGTGGTGCGTGTGGTAGGAATTTACTCAGCCACACGTCCCACTTTCATCTTATCCCTTTAAAAAAAAAAAAAAAAAAGTAAAGATGTAATATTGTGGCAGTAAGAGCATTCCCATCAGGTGTTTTACAAATATGCCGTTTTAACACATCAAAAAACATACTTTATTATTTTAACACACCATTTTACAATTCACCTTTCATCACATCTTCTATTTTTCAATTCTATACATTAAAATAATATACAAAAATATTTTTAAAAAACCATCAATATAAAAAAAAAATACAAAATAAAAACCCTCCACCATACACAAACACAAGCACAAAATTGTAACAAACCCACCACCATACACAAGCACAGCTTGCCACCACCACCCACAGGTACAACTTGCCACCGCCACCCAATACTACTTCAAAAAAAAAAAAATCCCTAAAATCAACACAAAACTCTAAAAAAAAAAGGAAGAGATGAATCAACTCCATTTATACAACCCAAATCACATGGAATCAACCCAAAACTCCACCACCACACACAATCACACGGAATCCACAACCAAAAAAAAAAAAATTGCCCAAACCCACCACCAACAACAATTCACCGGCTGCTACCACCACCCAATACTACTTAAATAAATCCCCAAAATTAACTCAAAAATCTCCAAAAAAAAAAAAAAAGAAAAGATGAATCAACTCCATTTATACAACCAAATCACATAGAATCAACCCAACTCCACCACCACCCACAATCACATGGAATCCACAACCAAAAAAAAAAAAAAACTTAAATGCGATCTCCACCAGTCGACCTCACCAATGAAGCCGAACTTCATGGTGATGGTTGATCTCAATGGCAACAGTCTCGGTAGAGAAAAAAGAAGAGAGAGAGAGAGAGAGAGAGAAAAGAAAAAAAAAAGAGACAGAAAGGCGCAGAGAAAGTGACAGAAAAAGAAAAAAGGAAAAAAAGAGAAAAAAATTGGAGAGGTGAAGATTCTAGAGAAGAAAAAAGAAGAAAAAAGGAAGAGAGAGTGACATAAGATGAAGGGAGAGGTAGAGAAAGAAAGAAGAAAAAAGGAAAAGAGAGAAGAAAAATGAATATATAGATATATATATATATATTTTTTTTTTTTTTGGCATTTTCATATGTATCTTTCCAAAGTTGGAACGATACTGTTCATGTGTGCCAAATATTATAGCATTTAGAACATCTCATGAGGGGGGATTTTGGTGTTTGGTGTGACAAATGCCAAATATTTGGCATTTGGCATACCTGATGGGAATGTTGTAAGTTTATGCTACCATAAACAACTCCACCTCCTTTGTCATGTGATAAAAATCCTATATTAGAATAAAAATCCTATGATATTGCAATGGGATTTTGGTTCCAATGAATTAAAAATTTTCCTCAAAATTTTGACCCATGTGGAAGCAACACACACCAATTGTAAGAAATTGCTTGAACTGGAAGGAAAAGGGGGGGAAAAAAAACAATGTTACCACTGGCCAAATTGTAGCACATTTGCTGTAGAATTCAGCATGTGATACTTCGACTCCAATGAATTAAAGTTTTCCCTCAAAATTTTACCTATGCAAAGGTCCCTACACTAAAGCACAATAATTATAGAACTCTAGTCTAGTAGTGACAAAAATTGTGATTGCAGTTATCACACTTTAAGTTTTTTGATTTTTTAACAAAGTTGACATACATTCTAACAAGCAAAGACACCAAGTTATATTTTAGATTTGTGTTTGTTTTACACACACTGTGTATAACAGGATTATCCCTATACTTTATGGTAAGCAGCAAAGCAACAAAGAATAGTGGCAAAAAATAGTAGTAGATAAGCATGCCTCACATGCACAAAGAGTAGTGATGGTTCTACAAAAAAAATGTAAATAGCACTAAGATAAACTATCTCAGAGGATGCCAATTTCCAGAGTATAAGTGTGGATCACACTAAGATTTTCACTAAACTAGTATAGCCTCATCTTTCCCAAGAACCAATATTGGCCATCTTATCATATAAGGCTCTCAACATTGTTCAAAATGATACTTCTTATATCATCTTAATTAGTCACCAAGTCATCTGATATGACCGAAGAACACTTCGATACACTAACGTAGCAGAAGCATCTTGAAAATATTTTAATTTGTTGGGTTTTCAATTCTCTTTCTTTTTCTTTTTGATAAGTATAGGTGTTTTCAATTCTCAATAAATGTGAGTCTAGATTATATCACCACAGAATTACTTATCAACATTATTAGTTTTTTTTTTTTATATATATTAATTTTTTTTCACAAAAAAATCTTCAAGTCACCAATTCAATTATATTGACAATGATGGATCAAGCCCCAGCAACAACACCCGAGTAAACCCAGATCAACATTTCATATTTTAACCTCAAAAAAAAAGAAAGATTAACTTTATATTACATAAGAGGGCTTTTGAAGCCATATCCCAAATATTTTTCGAGGCATATGAATGTATTCGGTAATTTGTATCACTAGTTTGCTAATTCTACTCTGTAGTACTTAGGTGGATTTTTGCAGTATCCCTTAACTGTTTCCAATTTGGCTATGTTCGACATGGTCATATTTTACATCAGAAACCACCTTGATGATGTTGGCATATATTGTTTCAGCATCTTGGAAGTTTGACAAAACCGTAGTACAAATCCATATAATAATTGTCTTATAAAGTGATCTTGATAATGTCAATTTAAATCAACTTCAACTATAGTTAGACAAGGCAAAGACAAAGGGCTTTCCCCTTTTACACCTCACATTGTTGAAAATGAGTAACTTTTAATTAGTAGTATATATTCTAATTTCACACAGATGGTCACGTGAAGTTTTAAATAGCTTAATTCTAGACAAATGTATTACCCATTTTGTTTTATTACCATAGCTAATTTTTATTTATTTATTTATTTATTGTTGAGAAGCTATTACCATAGCTAGCAGAACATTCAAGAGAATGTGAAGGCACTTTTTCGATGTTGATTTTCAAATAGTATGTACCCTCCCCCTGCACATAAAGTTTGCTCTATATAATATTTTCTCTCCCATGTGACAATGACACCCATTTATCACCTTTAGCGTGCATTTGGTAACGGCCAATGTGCGTTTCTAGCGATTATGTTTTTAGCTGGGTCCCATGGCATTGTTTAAGACCCAGCTAAAAAGGCAAAAACACGCGTACCAAAACATTTTTGGGTCTCACGACACTATTCACATATTTAAAATTTATTTTGCTACAGTGTTTTTAGCAATAAATTTTCAATTTTCAGCAAATAAACGGTATCCAAATATATCCTTAATGAAGTGCTTTGTTGGTAACGCTTTGTGAAACATGTTTACAATGTCCCTTAAGCATTTACATTAATTCTTCCAAAAAAAAATTATGCCTATTTTAGTATACTTTTTTTTAACCATTTTTCAAAACACTCATATCAAATTATCTAATATCTATTCTAAATTTTATTTTAATAAAAAATTTTTTTAAAATTTTTAAAATTATTTACATAGGGATGTGGCACGTAAAACTCAAAGTAAGCATTAGGCCTTAGACCAGAACAAGCCCAGAATGTGCCTTTTCGAGAAATAGAGCCCAACTATGGAAAAATATACCTCGAAACAAGGTAAAAGATAAAATAAGTGATTATGAAATGTATCCCCAAGATCTCGAACCCCAAGAATTGACCAAACAGGGCCCACCATCCTCAGCCCAAACATGAATGGACCACTTGAACCATTTGAGGTAAATACATATAGATGAAATACCAAAGGCATCTCACTGAGGTATGCACATTATCTGAGGAAACTTGAACTATCAAATGCATCCCACAAAGGTACGTATATCGTTTGAGGAAGCTTTTCGAATTACACTGATAAACCCATTGTGGTACACATAGCATCCGAGGAAGCCCTTCAGATCTTCCTGTTAAATCCACAATGATCCACCTAACACCATATCATTTAATTAATGCAACAGATAATTTATCAAAATAAAAAAAGAAGCCCCAAAAGTCTTTGTTCATCATGACCAAACCAAGATAGCACCTACTATGACACATGCTAGAGAAGAAAATAAGGAGAATCAGGCATAAGATGGGGATGAAGAAGGAGGGGGAGGAAGAGTATAAAAAGAAAAAGAAGACAAATGAAAGGAGGGAGTGATACATAGAGTGAGAATTGTAACAAAGAAAAATCATATAAATAAGAACTTTTTTACGTACTTTTGTGAGAGTGAGATAGTTTTTGGATTCTTATACCCCCCCAAACCAACACACACACACACACACACACATAGTTTTTTAATAGGCAAAATTTACCATATTTGAATAATCTATTAAGACTTTCTTATATTTTGAAAAAGAATAAAATTGGGACCTTCTTTTATAGGAACCATTTCCATGATCGTTCTTAGAGGTTCATTGGCTAATAACAAAAAATTCCACCCTTTTCCTTCACCCACAGAGAAAAAAAAGAGTCCATAATTTTGGACGATAATTTTGTTGTTCTTTATTTCAACCTAAAAAATTGTGTTGAATGAGCACTTTGGTTCTTCTTTTTTTTTTTTTTTTTTAGTTGGACTTAATTCTAGGGAAAAAAAAAATGAAAATTAAGTATCAAAGTCTACCACATATTGCCATCATCATCAATATCACTTTCATCTTCAATTATCATTCTCCATATAATGATTACATGCCTAATGTACTTGTAATACTTCTAAATCAACCAGTTCTAGAGTAGCATGATAGGCCACAAACTGAATGACCTCTTATGATTAAACCAGTTAATTAATTAGCCAAGTTATTAATTAATCAATTTAACATACTAATATATGGAAGCACAAACAAATCACCAAAAACTAAATATGCAGCGAAAATTGAAAGACACGGTAATTTGTTTACGAATGGGGAAAACCCTTGCAGCGAAAACCCCACCAGGTGATTTTCAGGTCACCACTCCCGAAACTCCAGTATTATCAAATTAAGCGGTTACAAGTAAAGGAATCCTAAGTACCTTACCAACCTACAGTTGAACCCTTACCCCAATACCTAATTAGACTTGATTTGTAGTGACAGTTCCCCTTTTTTATGCACGGCTCCCAAGTACGTGACTAACCAATGCGCAGATCCCAGTACACGACTTCAAACACTAACTTAAAAGGAGAGGTTGGCTGCAAAGTTCTTCAGTTCATCCTATACGATGAAGATCAAGAAGATGCTTGGTCACAAAACCCTTTGATGCAAATACACAGCAACTTCTTCAAAGAAGATGAACTAGGTCAAGAACTTCGTCTTTGATCACAAATTGCTTGAACAAAGTTTGCTCAATACTTTTGCAACTTGTGTGTATCTTGACGGCTCTTAAAACAATCCTTTTATATGTTTAGGGTTTGGAGAAAAGAAGGCCCAAAAGTATTTTCACGGATCCTAAGAAATCAGATCAAAAAATCTGATTTTATAAATCTCGATAGATAGCAGCATAGTTTTAAAAACCGGACTAGACCGGCCAGTCCGACCGGGAACCAGCCTCAAATTCGGTCCGGTTATGATAAAAAACTGGAAATCATCTAAAACCCGGTAAACAGTAAAAATCGTCCGGTTCAACCTGAAAACCGGAAAAACCGGAGGTTGAATTGGTTATGACTGGTTGAAGTTATTTTTATTTTTATTTTTATTTTTATTTTTATTTATTTTTTATTTTTTACTTTTTCAGCAAAACTGTGCCATTTTGGTCCTCAAAACTAATACTAATAAAATCCTAAAAATAAAAAACTAACCCTAACCTAAACTATTCAGTCTCAAACTCTCTCATCTCACTGACTCACTCATGCCCCTCACGCTGCCTCAGCCGCACTCCCTCACTCACCTCAAGCTCAAATCTCAACTCACTCAAGCTCAAATCTCAAGCTTTCATCACACTGAGCTGAAGGCTCACGCTGTGCTTGAACTGCCTCACATTGTCCGAAGCTCTCACTGTGCTCTCCGAAGCTCTCATCGCACTAAAGGGCGAAGGCTCAAGCTGAGTTTTTTTTTAATTTTCTTTTACTTTTTCCTTCTCTGCACTCTCTGCCTTCGCCCTTTGTGCTCTGCTGATCTGAACTCTGCTTCTCGGCAGGTAATGCTTCATCTCAGATTCTCAATTCATGTTCTCGGCTTCATCACAGGTTCTCCTTCCTTGACTTCACTGGTAAGTGGTAACTTCAATTATTAGTTTACAATAGCATTTTAGTTTATTTGTGGTTTTGTGTATGTTGTGGATTTGATTTACGGAGCATTATTGTTTGTAAAATATAGTTTACAAAGTATTATACAATTTATACTATTGATTGTGTATGTTGTGTTGATAAATATATTTTTTGATAAATTGGTTGTTGCCAGTCTGAAATTGTTGAGTGAAATGGAGTCTGCCTCTATACCATCTAATGAACATGCTTCTACAACCGGGTCTTATGCTAATTCTTCATCTGTGAGAGTGAAATGTGATCCCGCATGGGATCATGTAACTAAAGTAGTGAAAGACGGAAAAAGTAGTTATAAATGTATACATTGTGGGAAAAGTTATAAGGGAGGGGGCATCAATAGAATGAAAAGACATCTAGCTGGAATTAAAGGTGATGTGGCTGCATGTATGGGTCTACCTTATGATGTTAGGTTTCAAATGGTTGGAATTTGAAAGAAATTTCAAAATCTAAAGAACAAACAAAAAAGGATCAAGAAGCATCTAATTATTCGCCATTAGAGGAGTCATCAGAATTTGAAGATGTCCAAGAAATTACTCCTAGTGGTAAGGGGCTAGGTAGGGGAAATAGAAGAGGTCCTAGTAGTTTTCCATCAAGATCCAATCTTGGCAAGAGAAAGGTTGGTGATATTGATAATTATTTTGCACCTAGAACAACACCGGGAGCTTAACCTTCTATTAAAAGTGTGCTTGCTGGCAAAGAGAAGTGGAGGGTTGATATGTTTGTAGCAAGATGGATGTATGATGCTTGCATTCCAATTAATGCTGTGAATTCTAGTTATTATCAACCTATGTTCAATGCTGTAGCTGCTTATGGTCCTGGATATAGAGGCCCAAATTATCATGCCCTTCGAGTGCCTTTGTTGAGAGACGCAAAAAGAGAAGTCCAATTGATTGTTAATTCCCATCGATCATATTGGGCTGACACTAGTTGTACAATAATGGTTGATGGGTGGACTGACACTAGGCATAGAACATTGATTATTTTCCTTGTCTATTGTCCTAAAGGAATTATTTTTATACGTTCTGTTGATGCTTCTGATTTGGTTAAGGATGCTATTAATTTGAGTAACTTGTTTGATGAAATTATTAGTTGGGTTGGTCCTGCAAATATAGTACATTTGGTCACTGACAATGCTGCAAATTATGTAACTACTGGAAGAATTGTGTGTGGAAAATATAGGAACATTAGTTGGTCACCTTGTGCAGCACATTGCCTAAACCTAATTGTTAGGACATATGTGTTTTTACTTGTTAAGAACATATGTCACTTATTTATGTAAATTGGCTAAATCCTTTGACAAAATGCACTCTACTTATAATTGGGTAGTTCTAGGTGTTTTTAATACTTCAAGAAACAAGGTTTCAAGATAAAGTGTTGAAGTCATCAAGTCTGTCCAAGAAAAAGCAAGCTGAAGTGCAATTTCATTAAATCTCGACACCTGCTCGATAGCTACCTCAACACCTGCTATCTGTCGAGATTTATGATTTCAAATTTTCTGATATGATTTTCTTGGGATCTGTGAATATGCTTTTGGGCCTTCTTTTCTCCAAACCCTAAACATATAAAAGGATTGTTTTAAGAGCCATTAAGTGTGGCACAATTTGGAAAAGCATTGAGCAATCTCCGTTCAAGTAAATTGTGATCAAAGACGAAGTTCTTGACCTAGTTCATCTTCTCTGAAAAAGTTGCTATGAATTTGCACCATAGGGCTTTGTGATCAAGCATCTTCCTGATCTTCATCGTGTAGGATGAACTGAAGAACTTTGCAGCCAACCTCTCTTCCTTAAGTTGGTGTTCTGAAGTCGTGTATTGGGATCCGCACATTGGTTAGTCATGTACTTGGGTCAAAGGTGGAAATTGTCACTACAGATCAAGTCCAATTGGGTATTGGGGTAAGGGTTCAACTGTAGGTTGATAAGGTACTTGAGATTCCTTTACTTGTAAACGCTTGATTTGATAATAGTGGAGTTTCGAAAGTGGTGACCTGAAAATCACCCGGTGGGGTTTTTGCCGCGAGGTTTTTCCCCATTCGTAAACAAATCACCATGTCATTTAATTTCCACTGCATATTTAGTTTTTGGTGATTTGTTTGTGCTTTCACGCAATTGCATGATAAATTGATTAATTAATAACTTGGCTAATTAATTAATTGGTTTAATCACAAGGGGTCATTCAGTTTGTGGTCTATCAAGTGGTATCAGAGCGGGCACACTCTGATTAGGTTTAATCTTTGCTGTGTTGATCCATTGACCCCTGCTTATCATGGATAGAGAACAGTCATTAATTATACCCTATTTATTTGATGGCACTAACTATGCATACTGGAAAGTACGCATAAGAGCTTTCTTGCAGTCTTTAGATGAGAAGGTGTGGCAAGCTGTAGAGATTGGCTGGACCAAGCCAAAAGAAGAACTGACCGATTGGGATGACGCAAAGATCAAGGCGGCTAACTTCAACAGCAAAGTGTTAAATGCCCTATTTAGCACAGTCACCAATGAGGAGTTCAAGAAGATATCCTCAACTAAAACTGCTAAGGAGGCTTGGACCATCCTTCAGACAACCTATGAAGGAACAAAGGCTGTCAAAGATTCAAAGTTTCAGAGGCTCACTAGAAGCTTTGAAGAAATTAAGATGGAGGAGGATGAGTCGTTTAATGAGTTCTATGCCAAGCTAAAGGACATAGTGAACTCAGCCTTCAATCTTAGGGAAACTATCCCTGAACCCAAGGTTGTAAGGAAGGTGCTCAGATCTCTACCTGAGAGATTCCATGCCAAGATTACGGCAATAGAAGAATCAAAGGATATTGACAAAATTCCTTTGACTGAGCTGGTTGGAAACTTGCAGACCTACGAGCTAGGACTATCTAGGATTTGCAAAACGGGTAAAGGCAAGAGCATGGCCTTGAAGGCAAAGAGCAGTGATACAGATGAGTCTTCCGATGATGAAGATTCTAAGATGAAGTCCTACATTATAAGGAAGTTTAAGAAGTTTATGAAGAATGCCAATGGGAGGAACTTCGACAAGGACCGTAGACAATCCAATTCTTCTCAGTTTAAGAGCTAAGACAAAGGGAAGAAGGACACTAAGGATGGCGGTCAGTACACTGTTCCGGTTGGACCAAAGTGCTTCGGATGTCATGGATTCGGTCACATGAAGCATGAATGCCCAACATATCTCAAGAGCATTAGGAAGAGTAAGGCACTTGCTGCAACCTTGAGTGACACTGAGCCCGAAGATGATTCCAACAATGAGGATGACGGAATCTTAAATGCCTTCATTGCCACAGTCAATCCTACTGAAGGGATTGTTGAAGAAGTGGATGAAGAAGAATAACTGGTAGAGTCCAAATTTGAGAAAATGGATGATCAAGATGATATCCATTAAGCCTATGAGAAGCTTTACAAGCTCTCTGAGAAGCATGAGAAATTATATAAGCTGGCCACCAAGAAGCTCAGTGGTGTGGAACTTGATTGTGAAAAGTTGTCCACAAAGTTTGATGAGGTGAATCAAACTATTGGAGCACTGAAGTTTGAGAACAACTTTTTGGTTGAGAAGACCAAGAAGCTTGAAGCTGAGCTGTTTCAAGTTAGAGCTCAATTGGAAAGAACTTCAAATGCAAAGCTTGATGAGATGCTGAGCAATTAGAAAACTGCTTCGGATTGAACATGCTTAGGGTATGGTTTTTCTTTCTCTAATACTACTTCTACTAGTAATACTGTTTTTGTTTCTCCTGCTAATAACACTGAAATTGAGAACACTGATGTTAAAATTGAATTAGCTAGTGAGAACTTAGACAATGGTAAATCTATCTTAGGAGCACCCCCTAATCAAGATAAGAAAGATGCTAAAAACCCTAGGACTAAGAAGGCTAACTCTAAAAAACCTAAACAAAAGAAGCAGCATCTCTATCATCATTGTGGAGCTGCCGGTCATACTCGACCTAATTGCTATAAGTGGCTAGCCACTCAACAGAGCAACGGCATAATAGCATCTGGAAGCCAAAATCAGTTTCAATCCTCTCTTGCTCCTCTTGTAGATCTTCTAAAAGCCCTCATGTTCCTTTTGGAACTTGAACGGTTTCAATTCTTCCCCCCCACCGTCTATTCAAGGGTTCAATCAAAGGAAAGATTCTTCCAAGGTGTGGAAGAAAAAGGACTCTAAGTGATTTCATCACTTTTTTTTTTCCTTTCTTGCTTTTCTTGTTTGTTGCATTGCTTGTGTGTTTTGCATTTTTGTTGAGTCAGTCTAGTTTTATGCTTTGTTTTGTTTAACATGTTTTTGTGTGTTTACTTTCAGTTTTGTTTACTTTTGTTTTTAATATATAAAACTTAAAAAAAAAAAATTGAAAAATCAGAAAAATACAAAAACAGTGTGTGTTTTGTGTACTTTGGTACTTGTGTACCTTGGATGGCCATTGAAACAAAATTTCTAAACTTTGTATTTTTTGTAGCTTAGATGAGCATCTCTATGCACAACTAAGCAAGTGAGCTTTGTGGCTCTTGTTTGTGATGAGTAAGATTAAGTTATCTCTTAAACTTAACACTCGTATCACTCTTTTTGATGGGTAGGACTAGAAAATCCTAAGAGAAAGGTATAAATAACCATCTCACCACTATTTCTCGCCAATCATAAAAGACATTCGTATGCTTCGGCATAGCAAAAGTGCGATGTCAAATGCTTAACATCTTGGGTATTTCTTTTCTCTCTTTTATATGCCCATGTATGATATGCTAAAATAAAAGAAAATATGCAAAGAAAATAAAAAGCAAAAAGATAAAAAATGCTTTAAATATGGTTGCGAGCGTGTATTCTAGGAGATGTGAGAGTTATAGGATATACCTTGAAGGTGATAGTCCCCATCAAATAATTATGATTGTGTGTGAGTTAAAGTTATTTTCTCATATCTCAGATCGTCATAACATGTATACACATATGCAATCTTGTGATATTTTTCACACACAACACGCAATATTCTTTGCTACTTTTGATACATGTGCAGGTACAATGTGATTTGGCCATCACAAAGGTTTTACATGTGCTAATGTATGCTCACTAAACTGTCTTGACTTATTTTTGAAAAATAAAATTGGTTAGACTTGTTTAGTGTGTGTGTGTGTGTTTTTGAGGATCCATGTGCTAAATGTTTTATTTAGAGATGATTTTGAGAGCTTAAAATGTTGATTGGATCTTTAGTTGAGGTGTATGTTGGATTGCATTCATGTTTGTGTTTTTCTCTTCTCGAAAAACTACTTTTAACTGCTGTCTCGACACCTCCTCGACACCTCCTCGATACCTGGTCATCTATCGAGCTTCTCAAGCCTTTTTCTTATCGCAATCTCGACACCTCTTCGACACCTGATGGATCGATCGAGAAAGTTCCTGTCTCCTCGATACCTTCTCTATACCTGGTCGATCGATTGAGTTTCTGATCCTTGAAATTGTTCTTGTACCTCGACACCTCTCGACATCTGAAGCTATCGAAGGCCAAATCCTCGACACCTCCTCGACAGCTTCCTCGATACCTCTCGACACCTCAACTGTCGAGATTTACTAAAGTGTCTATATAAGGATTTTTCGCGATTTTTCTCTCATTCTCTCGATCTCTCTCGATCTGTCTGAGGCATTTCATCTCCCTACCACCTTTCTCTCACTCAAATCTTTAAACCCTCTTGATTTTTGGCCTTCCCTTGGTTTCAATCACTTGGTAAGTTCATTTTTCCCTCCCTTTCTCATGCATTTCATGTTTTGAAACCTAGTTTTTGGGATATTTGAAAATTTTTGGGGTTTTTCAAAATTGATGAGTTTTTCTTGAAATTTTGGGTTGGGTTTTCACTTAAATGCTTTCAAAATGTTATACATTGGATTCCATGTGCATTAGAATGATATTTACATGCATTTAGATGTGTGCTCTATGCTATGTGTTGGTGGGATTGGATTGGGCTGAGCCCATGATGCCTTTTGATTTGCATGTCACATGCTCATGCATTCCCATGCATACATCTTTTTGTTCAACATATTCGATCTACTTGTACTATGTTGGGATTTTTCTGATTGTCTCCCTCTCTATCTCTTTCTCATTCTTTTACGTTAGTAGTGTTTATGGCACCCAAACGTAAATCCACTCCTGCTCAGAACCCTCTACGTTTTGGAGCTTCCTCTTCTTCTGACTTTGCTCCTTTTAACCTTTGGTGCTGTGATGGAGATGCCCACAAGGCATTTATGGAGAACTTTTCTCGACGAGGTGTTCATTCAGAACGCCAAGTCATTCTGGTGGACTTCACTGACACTGACCTTCCCTCTATCATTCACAGTAGGGGATGGGAGTCACTGTGTGACGTCCCGGTCACTTGTCCTCTCGTGCTGATTCAAGAGTTTTACTCCAATATGCATGGGATAGATCATTCAGTATTTCTCTTTTTCACTCGCGTTCGAGGTACGCGCATCCCTGTCACACCGCAGCTAGCTGCGGATGTGCTTAGGGTTCCTAGGATAGAGTTTCTTGACTATCCCTCTTGTGAGAGTCTGAGGACTGTGTCCAAAGATGAGCTCATCTCTACCTTTTGTCAGCGCTCTGCTGATTGGGGTGAGTATCAGTACACATCATGTAGGCCTTTTGCTAAAGGTCCTAGATTCCTAAACAGGGTGATGACATTTGTACTCCATCCTCTCTCTCACTACAACTCTATCACAGAGCCTCATGCTCGATTTTTGTTATCTCTTTTAGAGCATCTTACTCTAGATTTTCCTTCTCACCTTATTCTTTCTATCATAGATGTTCATCTTGATTTAGCGTTCTGTGATAAGCTCATCTTTCCTTCCGCTATCACGAGGATCTTACGCCATTTTTCTATTCCCTTTCCTATGTCCGACCACTTCAACACATATGTGCCATAGATGCTGCTACCGTAAAACGTAATGAGGCGTAGTTTAGGTCGAGACAGACGGATTCCACTCCTCCCTTCCGTTCGGCTCCATCCAGATTAGCTCCATCTACATCAAGGCGAGTGTCCATCTACTTGCTATAAACTCTCTTCTTGCAAAGTTTTTCAAGAGTTTGTATTAGGAAAGATTTTATTGTATTCAACAAGTGAATATGAGTTTAGTGATTTATGGCTTCTCTCATATGTTCATTTGTTTGTTGTGGTTTTGTCACGGATTGCCAAAGGGGGAGATTGTTAAGACATATGTGTTTTCACTTGTTAAGAACATATGTCACTTATTTATGTAAATTGGCTAAATCCTTTGACAAAACGCACTCTACTTGTAATTGGGTAGTTCTAGGTATTTTTAATACTTCAAGAAACAAGGTTTCAGGATCAAGTATTGAAGTCATCAAGTCTGTCTAAGAAAAAGCAAGCTGAAGTGCAATTTCATTAAATCTCGACACCTGCTCGATAACTACCTCGACACCTGCTATCTGTCGAGATTTATAATTTCAGATTTTCTAATCTGGTTTTCTTGGGATCCGTGAATATGCTTTTAGGCCTTCTTTTCTCCAAACCCTAAACATATAAAAGGATTGTTTTAAGAGCCGTCAAGTGTGACACAAGTTGGAAAAGCATTGAGCAATCTCTATTCAAGCAAATTGTGATCAAATAAGAAGTTCTTGACCTAGCTCATCTTCTTTGAAGAAGTTGCTGTGTATTTGCACCATAGGGTTTTGTGACTAAGCATCTTCCTGATCTTCATCGTGTAGGATGAACTGAAGAACTTTACAGCCAACCTCTCTTCCTTAAGTTGGTGTTCTGAAGTCGCGTACTGGGATCCGTGCATTGGTTAGTCACGTACTTGGGAACCGTGCATCAAAGGTGTAAATTGTCACTACAGATCAAGTCCAATTGGGTATTAGGGTAAGGGTTCAACTGTAGGTTGGTAAGGTACTTGGGATTCCTTTACTTGTAACCGCTTGATTTGATAATAGTGGAGTTTCGGGAGTGGTGACCTGAAAATCACCTGGTGGGGTTTTTGCTACGAGGTTTTTCCCCATTCGTAAACAAATCACCGTGTCATTTAATTTCCGCTGCATATTTAGTTTTTGGTGATTTGTTTGTGCTTCCATGCAATTGCATGATAAATTGATTAATTAATAACTTGGCTAATTAATTAATTGGTTTAATCACAAGGGGTCATTTAGTTTGTGGCCTATCACTAATTTTTAAAGAGATTGGGAAAATGGATCATATAGCTAAACTTGCAAAGCATGCATCCAAGATCACAGTGTTCATCTATAACCATGTGGCTTTGCAAGCTTGGTTGAGGACTAGAAAAATTGGACGGAAATTGTGCGTCCAGGGCCAACTAGGTTTGCTACTACTTTCATTGCCTTAGGGAGTCTTAAGGAACATAAGCATGACTTACAAGCATTGGTGACTAGCAAATTTTATGTTGAATCAAGATATGCAAAAGATAAGAAAGCAAAGGCAGTGGTGAAAATCATTCTTGACAATCAATTTTGGAATGATTGTCATGTAATTGTGCATATTATGTCACCATTGATTCATTTATTACGCATTGTTGATTTTGATGAAAAACCAGCTATGGGTTATGTATATGATGGCATGTATAGAGTAATTGATGGAATCAAAAAAAATTTTAAGGACAAGAAGAGACAATGGGAGCCTTATGTTAATATTATCAAGGATCGTTGGGATAATAAATTCTATAGAGATATTCATGCTGCTGCTTACTGGTTGAATCCTGTATTTTAATATGACTCATCCACTTTTAATAAGAGGCTAAAGACACAATCTGCTGTGACAGATGTTATTGAATCAAAAGTTTCAGCTGGTCGATTGAAGTTGGTGGAGAAATTAAGGCTATTTCGAGAGCATGAACAAACTTTTAGAGCCCAACTTGCTCAAGAATTAACCAAGACAACTTAGCCGGGTAAGATATTGTTTACTTTAACTAATACTAAAATGTAAATATGTTTTAAAGAATAAGATCATAGCTCTTTTTTATATTTTTTGGGATAAGTATAGTTGTATTTATTGATTCATTGTATCTTTTGTTTTGTGTTGTATATGGAACTTAGATGAGTGGTGGAAGTTGTTTGGATCTTGTGCTCCAACCTTACAAAAGTTTGCAATTCGGATCCTTAGCCAAACAGTTGCCTCTTCGGGATGTGAGCGGAATTGGAGTGCTTTTGAACAAATACATACCAAAAGAAGAAATAGATTGGAGCATCAACGACTTAATGATCTTGTGTTTGTTCATTATAACTACCGATTGAAAGAAATGTATATATTATATAATCTCTTTGTGATTGTGAAATACAAGTGATTTGGTTACTAATTAAATTATTCATTATGTTCATCTTATGATAGTCAAAAGGAAGAAGTTCAATTTTGATCCTATTGATTATGCAAGTATCGATAAAACTGAATTTTGGGTAGTGGAAGATGAGGAACCTCCATTTCTGGATCATGAGGAGATAGAGAATGCATTATATGAAGAGGGAGCCTATCCAATCGAAGAAGGGTCTTCTAGCCATGTATAAAGAGGTTAGCTTATAACAATTCTTTGCCTAGTTGCATATTTTAATTAGACTAGTTATGATTTATGAGAAATGATTATGAGAATTTTTATTTCATTTATTGTTCTTTGGTTTTGGAATTTGTATAGATATGGACAATGAAGTGATTGAGGATGATGATGACATCAATTTGGAATCATTTGGTGATGAAGATGATGATCCTCGCGGATTTAGAGATAAAAATCATCCTATTCATGTTGAAGATGAAGAAGATGAGGATGAGGATGATGATTATGATGCTAGTGGTGGAGCATTTGGTTCACATGATGATATTGATTTCAATTGTCTTCATAACAAATGAGGCTTGGGTTTTAAAACTTAGTTGTTGTTCGTTTGAAACTTTAAAACTTAGTTGTTGGTTGTAATTAACTTATTTGTTATTTGCCATTTGGATGTAAATGTAATAACTAATGAACTTATTTATTTGGTTTTGTTAAAAGTTTATTAGAATTTTAGGATGATTATTTTGTAATGTTATTACTTATTGATTTGAGTCATGTTGAGATTGCTTAGGTTTTTTTGCTTTAATAAGTCAAAAAGGAAGTATTTTATTATAGTTGATGTTTCTAAAGCAGGTTCAAAGTCTTTAAACCCTCTATTGCTGAGTGCTATGTTGTGAGTCTTGTGACCAGTCCATTGGCTTTTGTCAATAAATTATTACTGCAAAAAAAGAAAAAAAAAGGTGTTTCTTTACAATTTGATGCAGAAATCAGTAATCAAACTTCAAAAGTTATTAGGTCAAATTATTTAAAAAGATGTTATATTATATACTTACATACTTGTAATTTTTTTTTTTTAAAGGAAAGTAGGAAACATATTTGTTATTATAGGTTTGTTAGTTTTAGACTTTTAGTATATTAAAAAATTATTAATTATTTATATAATTTAAATAAATAATAATTAAATTATTTATGACGTCACCGATTCGACCATCGGTCGGACCTCGGTCTGACCATAAAATCAATATTTAGCTCCTTTTCCAGTTCTTTCACCATACCGGTTTTTAAAACCATGGATAGCAGGTGTCGAGGAGCTATTGAGCAGGTGTCGAGCTTTAATGAAATTGTACTTCAGCTTGCTTTTCTTGGACAGACTTGATGACTTTAACACTTGATCTTGAAACCTTGTTTCTTGAAATATTAAAAACCACCTAAAACTACCTAATTACAAGTAGAGTGCGTTTTGTCAAAGGATTAGCCAACTTACATAAATAAGTGACATATGTTTTTAACAAGTGAAAACACATATGTCCTAACGATCTCCCCTTTTGACAATCCGTGACAAAACCACAACAAACAAATGAACATATGAGAGAAGTCATAAATTGCTCAACTCATACTCACTTGTTGAATACAATAAAATCTATCCTAACACAAACTCTTGAAAAACTTTGCAAGAAGAGAGTTTATGGCAAGTAGACTTTGACAACCTGTATTTCTGAAACACTTTTAAACAAAACTCATCAAGGCATCTTGTGTGAAACAGAAATAATAAATTGCATACAAGTATAATGAACATGTGTATAAAGATAAAGAAGAAACAACACATGAAAAGAGAGGTGAAAGAAACATACATCCACATATAAAGAGAAGTATAAGTACAATGTATGTAAAACTGGTCACAAGACCTCATATACAAGATCAATGTATCTATAAATAATAGAAAAGAAAAAAAATACATCAAAACCTCACTACATCCCTCAAAATATCAACACTCCCCCTATAAAAAATGTCCTATACTAACTCTCCCCCTAAGATGACTACTCTTATAACCCAAAACTACTCCCCCCTTTTGTCATGAGTGACAAAGGGTAGATTGTTATGTAGACATCTCATCAGTAGAGCTAGCATCTCCATTATCATAATCTGAAGCGTCATCGTCATCACCATCATCATCATCATCCTCAAAGTCAAAAGCTGCTAGAGGAAGTGGTGAAGGAGTAGCCTCAGGAGCAAAACCACCCATGGTTGCCTGCTGTCGTGTAATACGACCAACACGAACATTCACCTGATACAACTTAGTGGATAATGTATCGAGGCGAGCATTCATGCACTGCAGCTGCGCCATGATGTCTCTGAGAGATACATCGCCCATAGAGGAAGAAGGAGCATATGTAGATGGAGCAAATCTGGATGGAGTTGAACGGGAGGGAAGAGTGGAATCTGTCTGTCTCGACCTAAATTGAGCCTCACTACATTTTACAGTAGCGGCATCTATGGCACAGATGTGAGTGAAGTAGTCGGACGCAGGAAAAGGGATAGAAAAATGGTGTAAGATCCTCGTGATAGCAGAAGGAAAGATGAGCTTATCACGGGATGCCGAATCTAAATGAACATCTATGATAGAAAGGATGAAATGAGAAGGAAAATCTATAGTAAGATGCTCAAGAAGAGATAACAAAAATCGAGCACGAGACTTTGTGATGGAGTTGCAGTGAGAGAGTGGATGGAGTACAAAAGTCATCACCATGTTTAGGAATCTAGGACCTTTAGCAAAAGGTCTACATGATGTATACTGATGCTCACCCCAATCAGCGGGGCACTTATAAAAAGCAGAAATGAGCTCATCTTTGGACACAGTCCTCAGACGCTCACAAGAAGGATAGTCAGGAAACTCTATCCTAGGAACCCTAAGCATATTCGCAACTAGCTGCGGTGTGACAGGAATGCGCGTACCTCAAACGCGAGTGAAAAAAAGAGGTATTGAACGATCAATCTTGTGCATGTTGGAGTAAAACTCCTGAATAAGCACGAGTGGACAAGTGATCGGGATGGCACACAGTGACTCCCATCTCCTACTATGAATGATAGAGGGAAGGTCAATATCAGCGAAGTCTGCTAAAATGACTTGGCATTCCGAATGAACACCTCGTCTAGAAAAGTTCTTCGAAAATGCCTTGTGGGCATCACTATCACGAAACCAAAGATTTAGAGGAGTAGAATCAGAAGATGAAGAAGCTCCAAAATGTAAAGGGTTCCGAGCAGGAGTGGATTTACGCTTAGGTGCCATAGACACTACTAACGTAAACAAAATGAAAAAGAGATAGAGAATGAGACAATCAGAAAAGTCCCAAAATAGTTCACATATATCAAATATATTGAACAATGAGTACATATGCATGGGGAATGCATGAACATGTGACACGCAAATTAAAAAGTATCATGGGCTTAGTCCAATCCAAGCCTACCAGCACATAAGCAGAAAACACATATCTAAATGCATGAAAATAACATTCTAATGCATATGAAATGCAATGTATGACATGTTGAACACATGTAAGTGAAATCCTAACCCAAAATTTCAAGAAAAACTCAAAAATTTTGAAAAACCCCAAAAATTTTCAAAAACCCCAAAACCTAAGATTCAAAACATGAAATGCATGAAAAAGAGATCTTACCAAGTGATTTGAAGCAAAGAAAGGCCAAAAATCACGTGGGTTGGAGATTTTGAGTGAGAAAAAAAGGTTGGGGAGATGAATAGCTGCGGACAGATCGAGAGAGGTCGAAGAAATGAAGTGCAGATCGTGACAGGAGCTTATATAGATCCTTCAGTAATTCTCGACAGATGAGGTATCAAGAAGTGTCGAGACAACTGTTGAGGTAGGTGTTAAGAAAATGAACGTCGACAGATGAAGGTGTTGAGAGGTATCGAGGAACAACAACCAGTTTCAAAGAACAGAAGCTCGATCGATTGACAAGGTATCGAGAAGGTATCGAGGAGACAGGAACTTTCTCGATTGATCCATTAGGTGTCGAAGAGGTGTTGAGATTGCGATAAGAAAAAGGCTTGAGAAGCTCAACAGATTACAAGGTATCGAGGAGGTGTCAAGAAGGTGTCGAGCCAGCTTTTAAAAACAGTTTTTCGAGAAGAAAAAAACACATATATGAATGCAATCCAACATGTACCTCAACTAATGATCCACTCAACATATTAAGCTCTCAAAATCATCTCTCAACAAAAATTTCAAGCACATGGATCCTCAAAAAAACACACACACACACACACACTAAACAAGTTTAACCAATTTTATTTTTCAAAATGAGTCAAGATAGTTTAGTGAGCATATATTAGCACATGTAAACACTTGTGATGGCCAAATCACATTGTACTTGCACATGTATCAAAAGTAGCAAAGAATATTGCCTGTTGTGTGTGAAAAATATCGCAAAATTGCATATGTGTATACATGTTATGAAAATCTGAGATATGAGAAAATAACTTTAACTCAAATATAATGATAACTGTTTGATGAGGCCTATCACTTTCAAGGTACATCCTATAACTCCCACATCTCCTAGAATACACGCTTGCAACCATATTTAAAGCATTTTTAATCTTTTTGCTTTTTATTTTCTTTGCATATTTTCTTTTAGTTTAGCATACCATACATGGGCATATAAAAGAAAGAAAAGAAATACCCAAGATGTTAAGCAATTGACATCGCACTTTTGCTATGCTGAAGCATACGAATGTCTTTGACACTACACTTTTGCTATGCCAAAGCATACATGTGTTATATTATGATTGGCGGGCAACAGTGATGAGATGGTTATTTATGCATTTCTCTTAGGATTTTTTAGTCATTCCCGTCAAAAAGAGTGATACGAGTGTTAAGTTTAAGAGATAACTTAATCTTACTCATCACAAACAAGAGCCACAAACCTCACTTGCTTAGTTGTGCATAGAGAAGCTCATCTAAGCTACAAGAGATACAAAGTTTAGAAAACTCTGTTTCAATGGCCATCCAAGGTACACAAGTACCAAAGTACACAAAACACACAAAGTTTTTGTATTTTTCAATTTTTTTTTATTTTTATATCAAAAAAACAAAATAAACAAAACTGAAAATAAACACACAAAAAATGTTAAACAAAGCAAAGTATAAAACTAGATGCAAATGCATGAGGAAGAGGAACAAAAGAAGGAGATCAATCCATGGAGATGACACCAATGTTTTGACGAAGGAATTCAAAACATTTGCTGTCAAGAGGTTTGGTGAACAAGTCAGCCTTCTGATCATTAGTGTGGATAAACTTAAGAGTGAGAGTATCATATTCGACAAGCTCCCTAATGAAGTGATGTCGAATCTCTATGTGTTTGGTTTGAGAATGTTGAACCGGGTTCTTAGAGATATTGATGGCACAGAAGTGATGTCGAATCTCTATGTGTTTGGTTTGAGAATGTTGAACCGGGTTCTTAGAGATATTGATGGCACTGGTATTGTCACAGTAAATAGTGAGATGCTTTTAACAAATATCATAATCATGAAGAAGTTTTTGCATCCAGAGGAGTTGGGTGCAGCAGCTACCGGCAGCGATGTACTCAGCTTCTGCAGTGGATAAAGAGATGGAGTTCTGCTTTTTGCTCATCCAAGAGACAAGATTGTTACCTACATAAAAACGACCCCCCGAAGTACTCTTTCTATCATCAGCATTACCAGCCCAATCAATATCAGAGTACCCAGCTAAGACACCATTAGTGTCCTTGCTATACCACACACCGAACTCAGCAGTGGTTTTGACATACTTTATAATTATTTTTAAAGCAGTCATATGAGATTCTTTGGGGTTAGCTTGATATCTAGCACACACACCAACACTATAACTAATGTTAGGTCTACTACCAGTAAGGTAAAGAAGACTACCTATCATACTTCTATAGAAAGAAGGATCAACACTCTTACCTAACAAGTCTACAGTGAGTTTAACATTTAGGCTCATAGGGGTTCTAACAGAAGTAGCAGATTCCAAACCATACTTTTTCACAAGATTCTTAGCATATTTAGATTAAGAAAGGAATATACCTGAATCTTGTTGGCGAATCTGTAATCCTAGGAAGTGAGTTAGCTCTCCAATCATGCTCATCTCAAACTCGGCTTGCATGAGTTTTGAGAAGCCATGAGCAAGTTCATCCTTAGTTGACCCAAAAATGATATCATCAACATAGACTTGAGCAACTATCAACTCACCATCTTCCCTTTTGATGAAGAGAGTTTGATCAGCCTTTCCTTTTATGAATCCATGTGACACCAGATATCGTGTGAGTCTATCATACCAGGCTCCAGGAGCTTGCTTCAACCCATAAAGTGTCTTTTTAAGGTACAACACATGATCCGAAAAGTGTGGATCAATGAATCCTTTTGGTTGAGCCACATAGACATCCTTTTTGAGTAACCCATTCAAGAAAGCAATCTTTACATCCATCTGATAAAGTTTGAAATTCAGCTGACATGCTAGGGCAAGGAGAATTCTAATTGACTCCATTTGGGCAACTAGGGCAAATGTTTCATCAATGTCTACTCCTTCCATTTGCGAGTATTCTTGAGCTACAAGTATAGCCTTGTTGTGAATCACATTGCCTTCTTCATCAGTCTTCTTGCGGAATATCCACTTTGTACCGATGATGTGTTCACCTTCCAGTCTAGGTACTAGAGTCCAAACATCATTTCTTTGAAACTGAAGTAGTTCGTCATGCATTGCTTCAACCCAAATTTCATCTTGTAATGCTTCCTTAACTTTCTTAGGTTCAACCTGTGATAAGTAGCAGGAATAAGACATAAAGTTAGCAACACATTTATCAACTGTGCGTTTCCTTAATGTGAGTTCATCCATGTTTCCCACAATAACTTCTGGAGGATGATTTAATTTGATTCTAGAGGAAGGTCCTTTCTTTTCATGAGATTCAGAATCTGGTGAAATGGATTTGTTTGCAGAGTCTTCCACAACACTCAGAGTACTGGGAGTACTTGGAGAAGCAGGTTCTTGTTCAGTAATGTCTTGACCTTCCCTAGGCTCAGGAGGAAGAATTTCTTTGGAGAGTTCCTCAATACCTTTCTCAGAACTGGAATCTGAAGACTCATCAATGACGACATTTACTGTCTCCATTACCTTCATAGTTCTTTTGTTGTACTCCCGATAGGCCTTGTGTATAGAAGAGTAGCCCAGAAATATGCCTTCATCGCACCGAGAGTTAAACTTTCCCACATTATTTCTATCCTTGAGAATGAAGTAAGTACTTCCAAAGATTCTGAAGTAATTCACATTTGGCTTCCTTCCTTTCCACAACTCATAGGGAGTCTTTTTGGTACCGGGTCTGAAGTATACCTTATTAACCGTATGACATGCAGTGTTTACGGCTTCTCCCCACAAGTTTCTAGCCACATCTTTGTTATGCAGCATGGCTCTGGCCATCTCTTGAATAACCCTATTCTTCCTTTCTACCACACCATTTTGCTGAGGCGTAATAGAAGTAGAGAATTCTTGAGATATACCCGATCTTATGTAGAAAGACTCCATGTATGAGTTCTCAAATTCTTTCCCATGGTCACTTCGAATTCGATCAATCTTTAGGCTCTTTTCATTCTGCAGTCTTGTGCATAAAGCCTCAATGTGCTCAGGAGCATCAAACTTGGATCTTAGTAGAATGACCCAAGTGTATCTAGTAAAGTTGTCTACCACAACCATGATGTATCTCTTACCACCAAAAGACTTGGTTCTAGTTGGACCCATAAGATCTAAATGTAAAAGCTCCAATGGTTTGGATGTAGCTGATGTCGGAGTGCCTGGATGCTTAGCCTTCGTCTGTTTTCCAAGCTGACATGGTCCACACACCACATTGCTTATTCTACTAAGCTTTGGTATCCCCAAGACTGATTCATGCTTAAATACAATAGAAAGATGCTTGTAACTAGCATGTCCCATTCATTGATGCCATAGATCTTCATTAGGCAAACGAATGCTATTACACACAATATCAGCATCAAGAACCAATCCATAGCAGTTGTCCAAAGTGCGAACCCCACTAATGAGCTTCTTTCCAGACTCATCCATGACAAGACACTTTCCCTTTGAGAATAGCACCATGAAGTCTTGATCACATATCTAACTTATGCTTAATAGGTTTACCCTTAGACCTTCTACATAAAGAACATTTGCAATGTTCTGCAGTCCTGGTAAAGATATGATTCCTTTCCCTTTAATCTGTGACTTGCTTCCATCACCAAAGGTAACATTGCCACCTTTCTTAGACTGGAAGACCTTGAAGAGAGATCTGTCTCCAGTCATGTGTCTTGAGCAACTACTGTCAAGATACCATAGACATGTGTCCATCATTTTGAATGCAGACTTCATCATGAAACACACTTCATGCTTAGATGACAAATCAGAGGGAATGATTCTTTCTCTCAATTTCCTTTTATGAGCTAAGCCTTTAACTCTCACTCTTCTCAGACGAACTCCTTTGCACATTTTCATTCTGAGACAGTCTAGTTTCTTCTTAGCCAAACTGAGATCTTTTCCAATAGAAATCATAAGAGAATTCAAATAACTTTTAGACTTGTATTTTCTGAGATACTCAAACAAATAGTGATTAGAAAAACAAGATGTATTTGAAAACAAAGATCTCTTTAAGCCGGTTATAGCCATGACAGCAGGGGTCAATGGATCAACACAGCAAAGATTAAACCTAATCAGAGTGTGCCTGCTCTGATACCAATTGATAGGCTACAAACTGAATGACCCCTTATGACTAAACCAATTAATTAATTAGCCAAGTTATTAATTAATCAATTTAACATAAAAATATATGGAAGCACAAACAAATCACCAAAAAATAAATATGTAGCGGAAATTAAAAAATACGGTGATTTGTTTACGAATGGGGAAAACCCTTGCGGCAAAAACCCCACCGGGTGATTTTCAGGTCACCACTCTCGAAACTCCACTATTATTAAATCAAGCGGTTATAAGTAAAGGAATCCCAAGTACCTTACCAACCTACAGTTGAACCCTTAACCCAATACCCAATTGGACTTGATCTGTAGTGACAGTTCCCCATTTTGATACACGGCTCCCAAGTACGTGACTAACTAATGCGTGGATCCCAGTACACGACTTCAAACAGCAACTTAGAAGGAGAGGTTGGCTGCAAAATTCTTCAGTTCATTCTATACGATGAAGATCAGGAAGATGCTTGGTCACAAAACCCTTTGGTGCAAATACACAGCAACTTCGTCAAAGAAGATAAACTAGGTCAAGAACTTCGTCTTTGATCACAAATTTCTTGAACAGAGTTTGCTCAATGCTTTTGCAACTTGTGTGTATCTTGACGGCTCTTAAAACAATCATTTTATATGTTTAGGGTTTGGAGAAAAGAATGCCCAAAAGCATATTCACGGATCCCAAGAAATCAAATCAGAAAATCTGATTTTATAAATCTTGACAGATAGCAGGTGTCGAGGAGCTATCGAGCAGGTATCGAGTTTTAATGAAATTGCACTTCAGCTTATTTTTCTTAGACAGACTTGATGACTTCAATACTTGATCTTGAAACCTTATTTTTTGAAGTATTAAAAACCACCTAGAACTACCCAATTACAAGTAGAGTGCGTTTTGTCAAAGGATTAGCCAACTTACATAAATAAGTGACATATGTTCTTAACAAGTGAAAACACATATGTCCTATAGCAAAATAATAGACCTTAAATGTTTGGTAGAAATGCTATCGTTATTCCATTAATTCTATCACCACATTTATGTGATCATTGATATGTAGTATATGTATATATAGAATCTTTCATTACAATCATCATTATCATCAATTCTTGGTTTTTGTTGTCGTACAATTCTGTCACCCTCGGCAAGAGTGTAGCACTGGGGAAACTTAGAAAGCATATACATACATATATTATCATTTACATCAAGCAAGTTATCATGATTAAGAAAAGAGTTCATCATTAATTTCACCTTTGTTGTTCTTCATTGATGTAAATCTAAGTTTGCGTATTAATTTAGCAGGAACATCGACCCTAACTTTCCTTCATTGGTACATTGTATTTTCAATTCTTTAGTTATGGAACTCAAGTATATGACTATGGTGATTGATCATCATCTAATCATGGACATTCATCATCATCATATACAAGATAATGATCCTTTAAAATTCTAAAAGTAATGATCATCATATTTTGAGAGTAATATCATTATATACAATATAATAATCCTTTAAAATTTTAAGAGTAATGATCATCATTTTCAAAATAATAACCCTCCAAAGTTTTAAAAGTAATATTTATATTATATAATTGTTAAAACCATAATCGTGAAATCGAAGGATTCAATTTTGTGACCTCAACAACATTTAAATAAACATTGACCACTAATAATTTGGATACCAATTTAAATTATTAACCATGTCATAAAATAGTGAGAAATGCTACATATGGTTGTAACATTTTCTTAGTGGCAAGTTGTTATTAGTGTTTACCTATTACTAGTGAGCAAAAAAGTCATTTTAACGAGGTCCAAATTAAAACCAATAATAATTTATCACATAAAGTTTATTATAAAATTGTTGTAAGAATATTGTAAACACATAACACCACTTCTCTAAAATAATTCATTCCATAGTGGATTAATAAGGTTTTAAGAAACTTTACAATAAAGAATTATCCTAAAAACTTAAAAAAAATATTAATCCACCATTTCACATGTGTCAACATTCTCATTCACTGCTACTGATTTTTGCCAATAAGACTTTACATCTTTTTAGGATGGCCCTACAATACATGTACTTGATTCGAATTCCTTGGCAGATTTGTTGATACACATTAGCAATTGCCAAAAGAAGTACTCTAACTATGGAGGTAGCAATAATTAGTTAAATAACTTGTTTCTGGAGAGGCAACAATAGTTGGTGTGGGGCCCAAAGAATCTAGCAACCTCGGCCCACTTTGCACCAAGCCCAAGGGCTAGGCCGAGGAGGAAGAGACGCTCGAGGACGAAGTGAGAAAGCCTAAGTTGCCCAGAGACATTGCCGAGGACAATCCTATCCTTAGCCGATCAAGACCATGGGAGGAGGAAGCAGCGGGCCATCAAAAGTAGCCTCCCGGAGCATCCCAGGAGAAAGAGCAAGTACAAAGTGTCAGCCATAAAAACATGGTAAAAGAACAATTCCAGGATGAATTGTCACCTACACATTAAATGCCCACAACTAACGTTCTGGCCGCTTTAATGAGAAAATGACCCCTGAAAAGTGCAGCCTTGGTTGCTGCAACCCAGAGAAAGAATGGGAAGGTGGCTGATGGAACAGACACTCAAGTGGCGACCTGCTTGATCAACAAATGCAGGGCCAAGATCAACTGAAGGGGGATATATAATGTAAGAAATCCCTCTGAGAGCGAGGATAAGCAATAGAAAGTAGGAAAGACTATAGTGACTCGAATCATCTGAGAGACCTTTGTAACCAAGCATTGAAGGAATAATAAGAATTACACGTTCCTTAGGAGAGTGTCGAGGAGCAAAATTTCATGCTTTATCTTATATTCTTGTAATTAAACCCCTCCACAACCATATTCGTTTGCTGTAATCCTCACTAAGGCCTATTTCTTAAACTCATCATCTACAAATTCATTGTATTGGACTAATTGGGCTTGAGTTCACTCATCCAATAGTAGAGCTGCTCAAACCCAATCCCTACAGTTGGTTAAACCAATATTTCATAGATAGAATGGGAAATTGTGAATTATCCTAAATATAGAGAGGAAAGTACTTTTTCTATAAAAAAAAAAAAATTATAGTAAATTATTAGAATAATCTTGAATCAATAATAAAATTTTTAACATTTTGATAATAATTTAAATTGAAGTAGTTTTTTAGACTTTTTGAATTAAACTTTCACAATAGAAATTATAGTAATGATTGAATTAATTTAAAATAAATAATGACATTTCATTTAAATTTCTTTAAAATTTTAATATTTCAATTTCATTTTTTATTGAAGTTTCTTAAATTTATGAAAATTTTAAAAAGTATTTCAAACTTTTGAAACTTTTGAATAGAAAATACATTAAATGAATAAAATAACTTAAATAAATGATGAAACTTTTTATTAAAATTCTTTAAAATTTTAATAAAAAAAATTGATTGAAATATCTTAACTCTTTCATAACTTTTTTTTTTTTTTTTTAAAGTATTCACTTAGAGTAAACTAACTTATAAAAATTAAATATTGAGACACGTGATTAAAAAAAAAAAAAAAAAAAACATATTCGGTTATAGACGTGTAAAATAAAGCTACAAAATGATTGTATATATGACAGAGAAGAAAGCAACCCATAGCCACAATTTTATTATAAAAAATAATATATGACATGATATAACAATACCCAACAACATAAATTATTGTACTTCTCTATTTATATATGAAGGGAGATCTACTTAATTCTCTAGTACCTAATTGCTGCATTGATTGAGCCAAAGTCTTTGAAATTTTTCTGATTCAATATCCAATCATGTTTTCATGATTTAGACTATATTACCACTCCCATAGTCCCATGCAATACAGAACTAAAAAAAAAAAAAAGGATACATTCTAAGCAATACAGCTCTTAAAGGATGATACTGCAAGTTTAAGTCCTTTGCTACAAACCCTAACTGGGCCACCATGGTACAGCTCTTACATTAAATTCATAGCCTCAGTTTACTCTTGGGTTTAAAGTAAGTGTAACCTCTCCTAGCTAGGGCTTAATCTAGCTAGTGCTGCCTTTCTTTATTATTTCTTCTCTCTCTCTCTCTCTCTCTCTCTCTCTCTCTCTCTCTCTCATATATATTTTTTTTCATCTATTTAAACTTATTCCCCAGTTCTTATTTATCATCTATCACTGGCTGCACTAACACTGCTTTTAGAGCATTATACTGCCTTTAGAGAGAAAGATGGGACATCACTCGTGCTGTGACAAGAAGAAGGTGAAGAGAGGACTATGGTCAGCGGAGGAAGATGAGAAACTCATCAACTACATTTCAAACTATGGCCATGGTTGCTGGAGCTCTATCCCAAAATTTGCTGGTAACATTATCACTGCTCCCTCGTCTCTCATAATTGCCCTAGCTTTATAGCTTTCATGGATTCCTAGTATTGTTTCTCAAATTTTCTTTCTTAATGCTTGTTTGTTTGTTTTTTGTTTTTTTCCCCCGGTTTCATTGTATGGCTTCTACAAAGCAGGCTTGCAGAAATTTTGTTAGATTTTTAAAAATATATATAATTTTTTTTTATTCTTATTTTCTTTTCCTATAGTTTCTAAGCTGATAAAAATTTCAATTTGAATACAATCCAAATTCTTCGTCTAATCCTTTTATTATTAATTTATCTATAATTTCTAAGTGATTTATTTAATTAGCAATAGGAGATCTACTTCATTTATGCTTTGAGTTCTAGCATTCTAGGGGATTAGAATTTTGGTTTCACACTAATTGTTCATATCAACATTAATTTAAAAAGAAAAAAAACAATCATAGTACATGTATAAAACTATTAATATCAACCTTTAATTTTATTTTTTATTTTTTAAAACACCTCATGGATAGACACAAAATTGTAACTGTTCTTATGATTTTTTCTATACATCTCTATCAATTTTTTTGATAAATACAAAAACTTAGTTGTTGTTATCTTGTGTTTAAGTTACATATGATTCTTCATCTAATCCTTTTTTTTTTTCTTACATAAATGATATTACTACACGTCCAAAAACAGCAATGTTATTAGTATTTTTTATATTTTTTTAAAAAATAAATAAATTATATAGTATATATACATTAAAATCAACTTAACATTATATATACGTTAAAATCAACTTAAAAATTTTAGCATGATTAGTTCATATTTTTTAGATTTTCAAAAAAAAAAAAAAAAAGATATGATATTTTGTTCTTATCTTCTTTTCTTATAATTCTCACTTCCACAAATTAGATTGGCATTAGACTTTTTGTTCACATCAATCTTCAATATAGAGTGTATATATATCAAATAATTCATAATAAATACCTACTATATGATTTTTTTTTTCTAGTCTTCTCTTCTTCTACCTACAATCTTACAAGTATGTATTTGTTTACACTAATTTGTTTATATATTTGTTTACTCTAATTTCTTTCATCAAATTGAATAGGTTTTGCGTTACGACTGCCATTCTATATATATATATATATATAATTTGTTTATTTAGTTCAAAGGTATAATCAACCTCATGTGATTACTTAAAAGTAATGATGTTAAAAGGGATGAGAAACTACCATAAAGAAAACATTTGTATATTCACAACCTTCTTGTTTAGAAAGACTTTACTTAAATTTAACCAAGCCAAAATAGTCCCGACTGCTACGTTAATGTGGCTCAACAGAAGCGTAGCAATAATATATATATATACATATATATTTGGATTTAGAATATGTGCTCTCAACCCAAACCTATATTTTTCCCATTATGTAAGTGCACAAAAATGGACCGAATACAATGAAGTGGACCAAAATGGACTGAAGTGGATAAAATATGATTGAATGAAACAAATAGGACCGAAGTGATAGACCAAAAACATATTGACCCCTTGTGATTTAGATTAATTGATTAATTAGCCAAGTTATTAATTAATCAAATATTAAACAGTTAAAAAATATTATATATATATATATATATAAAATATTTTTTTAATAAAAAGTCAAATGAACCCCCTGAAATACATCTAGCGCCGCCCATGATTATACTAATTTTAGAGAGAAAGATGGGACATCACTCGTGCTGTGACAAGAAGAAGGTGAAGAGAGGACTATGGTCAGCGGAGGAAGATGAGAAACTCATCAACTACATTTCAAACTATGGCCATGGTTGCTGGAGCTCTGTCCCAAAATTTGCTGGTAACATTATCACTGCTCCCTCGTGTCTCATAATTGAACTAGCTTTATAGCTTTCATGGATTCCTAGTATTGTTTTTCAAATTTTCTTTCTTAATACCTGTTTGTTTGTTTGTTTGTTTTTTTTTTTTTATTATTTATTTTTCCCCCCGGTTTTGTTGTATGGCTTCTACAAAGCAGGCTTGCAGAGATGTGGAAAGAGCTGTAGACTAAGATGGATAAATTATCTCAGACCTGACTTAAAACATGGGCGCTTCTCTCTAGAAGAAGCGGCCCTCATCACTGAACTTCAGGGCATTCTAGGAAACAAGTACCATCTTATTTTTTTTTTCCGAAAATATTTAAACTATTACTTATTTTATTTTATATATCATATACTATATAATAAAAGTTGGGCATAAAAGTCGCGGTTACACCACGTGACTTCACCAAATTGCAGAAATTTTGTTAGATTTTTAAAAGTATATAATTTTTTTTTTTTATTCTTATCTTCTTCTCCTATAGTTTCTAAGCTGATAAAAATTTCAAATTGAATACAATCCAAATTCTTTGTCTAATCCTTTTATTATTAATTTATCTATAATTTCTAAGTGATTTATTTAATTAGCAATAGGAGATCTACTTCATTTATGCTTTATGAGTTCTAGCATTCTAGGGGATTAGAATTTTGGTTTCACACTAATTGTTCATATCAACATTAATTTAAAAAAAAAAAAAAAACAATCATAGTACATGTATATAACTATTAATATCAACCTTTAATTTTATTTTTTATTTTTTAAAACACCTCATGGATAGACACAAAACTATAATTGTTCTTATCATTTTTTCTATACATCTCTATCAATTTTTTTGATAAATACAAAAACTTTGTTGTTGTTATCTTTGTTAGGTTCTAAAGATTTAGGAATTTATGTATTTAGAACTCTAATTTGTATTGTTGGCAAACCATGATCAAAACAGGTTGTTTAGTCTTGTTTAGGCTTGCTCAAAGTATGTCTATTTGTAAAACTGGAATCGAGTGAGTGCAGATTTATTGGACTAAATCTGTAAGGCTCGATCGATCGAAAATTAGACTCGATCGATCGAACCACGTACAGATTTATTTTTCTGCAGAGTTCCAGTTCAGCCCAACTCTATTTAAACGTCTTGGGGTTCAAGTAAACACTCCTATATATAGGAAAACCCTAGAACGTTTTTGGGACTTGGGAGAGAGAGATTAGAGTGCCTCTTGTGCCTCCTTTTATTTTTAGGGTTTTGTACCCAAACCTCTCTAAGTCTTGTTGCTCATATTTGCGGTTTATGTGAATCTCTTGTGAGATCCTTGAGGAGCTTTCCTTCACATAACTTAGGGTTTTCAAGGTAGAGATATTTTCTACATCTTGATGATCAACAAGGTTGCTACCATTGAAGATTAAAAGAAAAGCAAGCGGGGAGCTTGTAGCTGATTGAGGAATTCAAGAAAGAAGTAGTCCGTGGATTCGGAGCCTGCGCGTGGTCGTGTCAGGAAGTTCTACTGGTGGGTAGCATTAGGAAGTCGAGCGGGGAGCTTGTAGTCCTTTTGTATAAACTTCAATTCTTTCATAGTGAATTCAGGTTAGCCTTGAGGATCGGTGGGTCAAATCCTCCCCAGGTTTTTACCGTGTGGTTTCCTGGGTGATCATATCTTGTGTTATTTATTTTCCGCTGCTTTATATTCTTGATATGATTGTTTGGATTGTTTTAACCTAGTATTGCATAATTTGACTAAGTAACAACTTGGCTAATTAATCTAGGCTACGCAATCTGGTTGTTTAAGGGGTCTAAAAACCTTTCAATCTTGTGTTTAAGTTACATATGATTCTTCATCTAATCCTTTTTTTTTCTTACATAAATTATATTACTACACGTCCAAAAATAGCAACGTTATTAGTATTTCTTAGATTTTTTTTTAAAATAAATAAATTATATAGTATATATACATTAAAATCAACTTAACATTATATATACGTTAAAATCAACTTAAAAATTTTAGCATGATTAGTTCATATTTTTTATATTTTCAAAAAAAAAAAAAACAAAAAAACAAAAATATATAATATTTTGTTCTTATCTTCTTTTCCTATAATTCTCACCTCCACAAATTAGATTGGCATTAGACTTTTTGTTCACATCAATCTTCAATATAGAGTGTATATATATCAAATAATTCATAATAAATACCTACTATATGATTTTTTTTTTCTAGTCTTCTCTTCTTCTACCTACAATCTTACAAGTATGTATTTGTTTACACAATTTGTTTATATATTTGTTTACTCTAATTTCTTTCATCAAATTGAATAGGTTTTTTGTATTTTTTTGTCTTTTTTTTAACCTAAATTTATTAAGTTTTATATCATTCATATGGTTATGGTTTGAGAATCAATTATTAATAATTTTGATGATAAATTCTTCTATCTATTTTATTATTTAATTTTACTTAAATTTGAAAATGTTTTCCTATTTTATTTAGTTTATATATGATTTTTGATTAAGCCGTGCATCGCATGGGCATAATATCAGTATTTATAAAATTTACAAACCCACTTGATAATAAATATCATTAATGACATGACACGTCAACAACCTAACAAATAAATTATTGTAAATTTTTTATATTTTATTTAATATATAATACTTTAGCTCGTAAATCTATTTAGTAAATTTAATAAGATCCTCTTTTTTTTTTCTTTTTTTTTCCTTTTTTTATCATTATTATTCTTATATCATCACCCTCATGCATCATGAATATCATTTATTTTTTTTCATGCAAGAGGGAACTTTTTCCTTATTTGGACAGGTGGGCTCAGATAGTGAAGCAACTACCAAGAAGAAAAGATAATGAGGTCAAGAATTTTTGGAATGCAAGCATAAGGAAGAAGGTAATTTCTTATGATGTTCCTGTAATAGCCACGTTTCTTGATGTGCACTTTAATGGTAACTTTGAGGAAGGTCTTTTCTCTCTAAATGCAAACCCTAATTGGATCCTAAACTCTCAGCAAGACTAACTATACCTTCCCACTCCAATCCCAAATTTGCAAGGCTTTGATCATGGTGATCTTAAATTAGAGCAAACCAATTACGGTGCCAATTTGGTTCAATTTCCACCCCCAATGGCACCACCATCTTCTTCCTCCTATGATCCACTCTGGTCATTAGGATATCAGCCTCATGAAAATTTTGATCCTAATCAAGAACATAAAAATTTCAGCAGTAGTGGAGCAACACAACATTATATTGGCAATAAGCTTATTGGTCCAAGTATCGCAACACCAAATTATGATGAGGATCCA
Source organism: Quercus suber (assembly GCF_002906115.3). Taxonomy (NCBI): domain Eukaryota; kingdom Viridiplantae; phylum Streptophyta; class Magnoliopsida; order Fagales; family Fagaceae; genus Quercus; species Quercus suber. The sequence continues at coordinate 245,615 of NW_027070020.1, forward strand.
TTAACAGTGCCCATGATTCCAAATCCTTGTAAGATTATTAATGGTAATTTTTGTGGCATGTCTTACTCATGTGCTTCACTAGAACTTGACCCACTTGCTAGACTCCCATATTTTCCAGTTGGTTGTAATTATCCTTATGATCCACACATGCCCAACAATCATATGGAGTACATGGATGCCATCATGTCATCATCGTTATCATCAGCATCGACATTGTCAACATTATCAAGCAGCCAATTTGCCACAAACCCTAATCTTCCTTCAAGTTGGGAGACTTAGACAGGGTACTCTTTTGGAGTTAGGTTCTATTTATTAATTGACGGGCCTATAATTGATACAATGCATTTATTTCTTGTTATGTGCATGCACAAGACATAAGTGAAAATTCTTTGGGAAATCTTAATGTTTCTAGTTAAAGTGAGTAACGCTGGTTGAAGTTTAAAAAAATATGTGTAGGTATGTGTTCAAGTTTGTCAACTTTCCTTCTCAAAAAAAAAAAAAAAAAAAAAGTTAACTTAATTAATATATTATGTGTAGGTATGTGTTCAAGTTTGTCAACTTTCCTTCTAAAAAAAAAAAAAAAAAAAAAAGTTAACTTAATTAATATATTGTATGAGTTCCTACTCCTTGGTGCCTAACAAAGTTCAAATTAATACACTATATTTGTATAAGTTCTTCTATGGACACACAATTTGTTCATTTGTTAATATGTAATTTAATCATCACTTGTCATATGTTCAAGTTGTGAACACGTGTGGTCCTAGAATTTTTATATTTGTACACTCCCCGAGAATACTAAATTGGGGATAGCCCCATCCTAATCAACCAAACACTAAAGACCCTCTCCAAAGGTTGAGGAAGATGGGGAATCATCTCATCTAAAAGCAGAAGTTCATCGAGATACCAAGAATGGAAACATGCAAGCTAAGAAACAATCATCTCCTCATTTAATGCACTCTACCAACTAGGCAAGCCATATTTATTACGGAATGGCTCATTAGAACAGTGGTCTACACCCATTTTCCCACTCATCCATGCCTGAAAAGAAGAGAAGAAAGAGATAGGACAAGTATCTCCCCCTCTAATCCTACGCCTTACAGGTGAATGATGAAGGAGGAAGCTCCATCCCAACAAATAAGAACCTCATTCTAAGATTAAGGGATCCAAATTTTTTTAATAAAAAGTGTGAAGTGTAAGAGTGAACAAGATTGAAAAGTTATACTTAACAAACATATCCTTGGCGTTCCTGATGATGCAATTGTGAAAGAGGATTAGATTAGTTTAGTTGTCTACTTTGTCCACTGTCTCTACCCCTTTTTAGATATTTTACTTGTCTAAGCCCTTAACCCATATTTACTAAATTAATTACGACTGCCATTCTATATATATAATTTGTTTATTTAGTTCAAAGGTATAATCAACCTCATGTGATTACTTAAAAGTAATGATGTTAAAATGAATGAGAAACCACCATAAAGAAAACATTTGTATATTCACAACCTTCTTGTTTAGAAAGACTTTACTTAAATTTAACCAGGCCAAAATAGTCCTGACTGCTACGTTAATGTGGCTTAACAGAAGCGTAGCAATAATATATATATATATATATATATAAATTTAGATTTAGAATATGTGCTCTCAACCCAAACCTATATTTTTCTCATTATGTAAGTGCACAAAAATGGACCGAATACAATGAAGTGGACCAAAATGGACTAAAGTGGATAAAATATGATTGAATGAAACAAATAGGACCGAAGTGATAGACCAAGAACATATTGACCCCTTGTGATTTAGATTAATTGATTAATTAGCCAAGTTATTAATTAATCAAATTATTATGCAAAGCGCGTGGTAGCACAAACAAATCACCAATTAAACTAAGTGCAGCGGAAAATAAATTCGACACGGTGATTTGTTTACGAATGGGGAAAATCTATACGGCAAAAACCTCACCTGGTGATTTTAAGGTTACCACTCCCAAAATTCCACTATTATCATAACAAGCGGTTACAAGTAAAGGAATCCCAGTATCTTATACCAACTTATAGTTGAACCCTTATTCTAATACCCAATTGGACTTGTTCTGTTGTGATAATTTCTCCTTTTGATGCACGGCTCCCAAGTATGGGACTAACCAATTGCGTGGATCTCAGTATGCGACTTCAATCACAAACTAGAGAAGGTTGTTGGCTGCAAAGTTCTTTAGTTCATCAACACGATGAAGATCAAAAAGATGCTTGGTCACAAAACCCTATGGTGCACATACACAACAACTTCTTCAAGAATGATGAATTAGGGCAAAACTTTGTCTTCGGTCACAATTTGCTTGAACAGACTTTGCTCAATGCTTGTGCAACTTGTGAACTCTTTGACAGCCTTTAAAACAATTCTTTTACATGTCTAGGGTTAGGAGAAAAGGAAGCCCAAACACATAAACACGAATCCCAAGAAAATTAGATCTGAATTCTGAAATTCTTAAACCTCGACAGATAGGAGGTGTTGAGAAGTTGTCGAGTAGGTGTCGAGCACACGGGGCTGGAATAGCTTTCTTGAACTCGATAGATGTAGCTGTCAAGCTAGTTGTCGAGATTTAATGAATTTGCACTTCTTAGCTTGTTTCTTGGACATTTTTGATGACTTCAACACTTGATCTTGAAACACAATTTCTTGAAGCATTAAATATATCCTAGATCTACCCAATTTACAAATAACGTGCGTTTTGTCAAAGGATTCAATTTAATAAAATAATGACATATGTTCTTAACAAGTAAAACACATATGTCCTAACACGAAGTGAACCAAATAGGAACAAAGTTGACCGAATAGGAGCGAAGTGGACCAAATAGGAACAAAGTTGACCGAATATGACCAAATGGACCAAAGTGAGCCAAAAGGACTAATGTGGACCAAATGGACCAAACAGGACCAAGCTAGACCAAATAGGAACAAATAGAACCTAAGTGGACTAAATGGAAACAATGTGGACCTAATAGGAGCAATGTGGACTAAATAGGACCAAAGGGGACCAAACAGGACTGAAGAGGACTAAAGTGGACAGAATGGATAGAAGTGGACCGAATAGGACCAATGTGGACCAAATAGGATTGAATGGACAAAAGTGGATCAAACAAGACCGAAGTGGACCAAATAAAACCAAAGTGGACCAAATAGGACTGAAATGGATAGAGATGGGTGTTTTAAATCATATATTATGAAGGGAAAGTGAAGTGTCATACAAATGGGGAGAGAATCTTGGTTAACACTATCGTGGGGGAAGAGAGTGAAGGAAGAGAGGCTTGAAAGTTGAATGGGAGTAGTGTTAGATGAGAAGCCTTTCTACATTAGGGTTTGTGGATAGCTTTGAAGAGATAGTCACTTGCTTAGGGTTGGATTTTTTTCCCCATTATTTAAAAAAAAAAAGAAAAAGAAAAAGAAAAAAAGTTGATGTGAAAATTTGTATTTAACATAAATTTGTATCACTAGCAATAAACAATAATTATATGAGATTCAATCATATAACTTCTTCGTATTTAAAACATATATTTTTCTCCAAGGGGGAGTTTGACCATGTTCGTTTGAAAAATATATAATACCAACTGCAAAAGTCATTTGATTCCATAGTAGGAAAAAAGTGAAACCAATTTTAATGGTTAATGAAGTTTGTAGCATACAATTCTTTATGTTGGAGAGAAATCTATAATTTTTTTTTTCTTAATAAATATTTTATAGGATGAGCATGAGAAAATTAATCCTAATTGTATGTTTTTAGACCCCTTAACACAAGTTATTTAATCTAGTTATTTAGCCAAGTGATTACTCAGATAAATTATTCAACTCTAGGTTAACACAATAAAATCATATTATGTAAATAATGTGAAAATATAAAGAACATAACATCATGATAACCCAGGAAAATCTAATCGGTAAAAATCCTGGGGATGATTTAACCTAATTATCTTTAAGGTAAAACATATCAACTATGAAAGAATTGAAGTTTTTACAATAGAACTTAGATCATAAACATCCTATTGCTACCTCGAGTAGAAAACTTACTATCATGACCCCATGATAGTTCCAAGTCCACGGATTACTTCTTTCCTTGATTTGCTGCAACCACAAGTTCTCCTACTTGTGACTTTGAGACTCCACTCAAAGGTTTCAGATCTTCTTTAAAGTCTTTAAGCAGCAACTGAAGAGATCATCAAGTTCTTGACACGAATCTTGATCTTGACAACTCTATATGTGTGTATGAAGGTAAACACTTCTAGATCTCACAAAAGATTCAATACACAGCTCTTCAAATATTTCTCAAACGTAGCTAGGGTTTTTCCTTTTATACTTGGAGTAAAACACAAAAGCCTACACATCAAACGGGCTTAGGCTGAATTGGAATTTCTACAGAAAAATAAATCTACACGTGTTTCGATCGATCAAGTCTAATTTTTGATCGATCGATCCTTGCAGATTTTGTCCAATAAATCCTGCAATCACTCGATTCCAATTTTACATTAAATCACACTTTGAGCAAGCCTAAACCTAGGCTCTACATTTTGATCATGGTTTGCCAACATATTACAAATTGAAGTTTTAATACATTAGTTCCTAAAGTCTTAGAACCTAACAAACTCCCCCTTTGACAATCCATAACAAAATACATTACAAAAATAAAATGCTCAAAGTTAAAAAAACAGCCAATTCAAATTTATAAAAAAAAAAAATTAAAAAAAATAATAAAAAACCCTAAATACAATTCAATTTAACCACTATCTATCAGTTGCAAAAGTAGATAACAGCCACGACTGAATTAACCTATAAAATTCGGAAACACTCAACAAACACAAATGCATGTGTGGAAAATACAAGTAAAACAAAATTAAACTTCTTGATTTCACAAAACATAAAATAAAAGATATATCATGAATAACCTCATAAATATAAATCAATAATCAAATGTACCATATGTGAATCAAGAAACAATAAAAAACTAAACACTAAACATAAAACATAACATAATGTCTCCCCTATCATATACAACCCATATAAAAAGAAATACATCAAAGACAAAAACAAAAATGCATCAAATGAGCTCTTAAAGACAACCTACAAACTCCAATCTCCCCCTATCTCCATGTGTATGTATTCCCCCTTTTTGTGATGAATTTCCAAAGGGCAATCAAGACTCATCAAGGGGGGGAGCTTGTGGAGTAAAACCTCTAGCATCCGCCAAATCTAATCATAAAGCTCATTAAGCACATCCAACAGAAGCTGTCCATGCGTCGCTTGAACTGTCATAACTATGTCTAGCATGCTCCGCAAGGAAGAGTCACCAGACATAGATGGTGGAGGATCCACAGCAACTGTGGGGTCTACATATGTCTCAGCAGAAGGGTCACCAGATGAAGAAGGCCTAGATGCATCACCTGTAGAAGACTCGACTCTAAGGCATTTAGAGTAGCTTTTAACTGAGCTGCTCTTTGCCTAAGAAAGGTGGCACTTGTAGGAGCTATGGTATGTACGAGCTTGGATGCAGGAAAGTCCTCTAAACCTAAGTCCAGAAGAATCTTATGAATAAAGACCAGAAAGAATAAATCATGAGATTTGGCACTACTCCTATGAACCTCAACAAGTGAGCTAATGAAAAGAGATGGAAAACTCATAGGAGCATTAGTGACAAGAGCATACAAGAATGCACATCTCTCAATGGGAATAGTATGAAGATGAGAGATAGGCCAAATACAATGACAAGAAATCTAAAAAAACAAATAGTTGAGCTCAATAAGCTCATGAGAAGTGACATGAGGATCAGTACCCCAACTAATAGAAGTATCGGTGATGAGTAACATAATGCCATCGAGGTGAAGGGTTTTAGTGTAGGGTACACGGGTTGCTATACCAAAGGTACACCAAGAGTAGAGGTCACTACATCAGGAATAATGACATACTATTCTCCCCTTATCCAACTCGAAGTGGAGTGGATAGAGAGGTTTGAGTAAAACTCTTTAATCAATGCAACCGGAGGAGGATGCTCTTCCTTTAAGAGTGGTAACCAACCCCTACGTTCAAAATTCCTACATATCTCAAGATCAAGCTCATCTAAAATGAACTTACGCTCAACCCAAACTGATCTAAAAATATTAAGCTTCTCATATGTTTCTTGGTTTTTAATGGTTCTAAACCTATCATTCTAGAACTCAAGAGTAGAAGGGGTGGTGGTTTTCTTAGCTCTAGCTAGTCTTCCTAACCATGATGCTAAGGGTTTAAAGAAAAGGAAAACAAAAAATAAAGAAAATACCAAGGGTAGACTGCATTAGAGAGGGTTAGAGCACAAAAATATCAACAACTAACAATCTATATGATGCATGAAGTGAATGCACATATGATGCATGCTCTAATGCATTGAAATTTGTTCAATTTTATTTTATAAATCATCAATTGATCGATTAACCATTATACTAGTTAGGAAACATCATATAATGACTTAATTTATCAATATCACAAGTCAATTTCGTCAAATTAATCTCAATTGAACAAAATCCCCAATTTCACAAAAATTCCAAACCCTAGAATTTACAATTGTTCTTAAACCAACAAATTAATTAAATTAATGCATGGGAATCATGTCAAAAGCATCTAAGAACAAAATCACATTGAACAAAAATGATTAAAAAACAACTGATATTAACAAAAATCCCTAAATTCCTGTGTTCAAAATTTTCAAGAAAAATGCATGAAAATGCATGAAACATGTAATTAACTTGAAAACGAAAGGATATAAAAGACTTACCAATGCTTGAGGACAAAAACTTTGGAGAAATTTGTGGAAGAAAATTACAAAAAAATCCTTAGATTGGATCGGTCAAAGAGAGAAAGTGAGAAAAGGTTTTGAAAAGCTTTGAAATAATAAAGAACACGTGAGGAGAACCTTTTTTAAAAACTCAGATTTCAAATTTCAATCAGTCGAAATTGGGCTTCACTAAATCGAAAAATAGATTCGATCGATCAAGCATCAATCGAGGTAGGCAGATTCAAACCAAAATTTTTAACAAAATTTCAATCGTTCGAGAAACACATTTGATTGGTCGAAAATCTGAAATTTAGAAATTTTTGAAAAATAGAGAAAGTTTTATGCAGAAACCACTCAAACCAACATATTTCATGAATGAAATGCATGAGTATGAGTCTAAAAGTTTTTCAAAAACAATTGAATTCAACCCAAATCTTCCAAAAACAAGATTTTCACACTTTTTGTCCCCAAAACTCAAACAATAAACATATTTTGTATCAAAATCAAGGAACATACAATCTTGGATGACCAAATCAACTTCACACACAATTTCATGTACTAAGTTTAGCAAAGAATAACTTGTATAGTGTGTGCAACTAGTAATAGTATGAGATACATGTGAGGTGATACGTAGATAGTAATCAATCACAATTTCTTTATTATTCATCACATAAATTTGAAAGTGACTATCACCTAAAGAGTTATATCATATAACTCTCATATCTCCTAGAAAAAAAGCTTGCAATCATGTAACATTTTTTTTTAGTCTCATAATGTACACACCATTTTTATTTCATTGTGAATGACTCTGATACCATAAAGGGGGAAGGGGATGCACAGCTAAAGAGAAGAGAGACGGAAGCACAGTATAATATATGTTGAAAGTAATGTAAGTAATAATAAGGCGGTAGAACTAGCCAAGCAATATATAACAAACTTATTCAAAGTAAATGAAAGCAATTTAGAACCATCCGGTATGGCGGTAATCTGTCCAAGGTGGCGGTGGCAACAAGTAGTATAATGAACATAAAACTGAAAATACTTGCTTATTGAAAGTAGAGTTAAAGAATAACTTGTATAGTGTGTGCAACTAGTAACAGCATGAGATACATGTGAGGTGATATGTAGATAGTAATCCATCACAATTTCTTTATTATTCATCACATAAATTTGAAAGTGACTATCACCTAAAGAGTTATATCATATAATTCTCACATCTCCTAGAAAACAAGCTTGCAATCATGTAACATTTTTTTTTAGTCTCATAATGTACACACCATTTTGTTATTTAAGCCAGATAATGTGTACACCAATTTTATTTCTGTGTCATTTTTATTATAGCTCAATAATGTATACATCAATTTTATTATTAATCTGAGCCTACACCTTATGTTCTTTTTGTGCATGTGCTATACTTTTTCAAGCACAAAATCTTATGATATGCACTAAGGTGTTCACGATTGGCTAGTAAACAGTAGTGAGATAGTTATTTATGCCTTTCTTTTTAGGTTCTAGTCCTAACAATCAAAAGCATGTGACTTCAAAATCAAGATCATGTGATCAAAAACTATAAACAACTCTCACACAACATGCACTACATAGCTAAAACTAAAACAAAAAAAAAAAAAAAAAAAAAAAAAAAAAAAAAATGTGATTCAACTAAAAAAGTAGCTAGAGGACAAAATTTATGACAACTTTATTTTGAGACCATGAACTTAAATACCAGGACATTATCATTTTGCATCCATAACCATATAATATGGAACCCGAAAACATACTATACTAGGTGCAACGACAACCTAATCCCGCAATTAATATTCCTCAGCATAGAGTGAATACCAATCACTATGATCAGGCGAGAATTATTCTCTTTATTAATGCTATCATGGTAACTCTTACCAAACAAAAATAATTTGCCGCTCTTCCTTTGGCCTCTAAGTAATAATAGCAAGAACTCAGCATTGAGGATGCTATCAAACTTAGTCTAGTGTACACCATTGTCTAGAATCATGTGTAGCCACATTTCATCCCTTTAACAGGCTTATTTTGTAGTACCATGATAAAAACACCCTCCGCATGGAATGCAAAACTCGAGGCTAAGACAAGGTGTTTGATCAAACCACTATAAACCAGGAAATTCAATCTTGTAGTACCATGAAATAAACATCCTCCACATGGAATGCAAGGCTCGAGGCCAAGACAAGATGTTTACCCCACACCACTATGAACCAACAATGGAGGCCGTGAGATCCAACCCTTGTATCTCTCTCCCAATAGAAATTTTAAAACAAGTGGATTGTCTTGAAATCACTGTGATCTAATCACAATTTTAACCCTACACATCAAGTGTGTTTAATTGTTTAAATTCAATGTGATGTAACTATGTCACGTCACAATAGCGTAACGAACATTCGCGCAATCACAAAGAAGTTTAACCTTGTAATCCGTGAAGTAAATACCCTCCGCATGGAATGCAAGACTCGAAGTCAAGACAAGGTATTTATTCACATTACAATAAACTTAACAAAAAGGGTTATTTCATCACTCCCACTCATTATTTGGGTTTTTCTTCAAATAATTGTGATCTCATCACAACTAATAACCTTGCACTTGATAAAGACTCTAATCTTATTAGAATCACTAACTAAAATAGAAGTCCTAAACTATTTAGGATTCCTTAAACACTAATGAATCAAAAATTAGATATATATAGAACTCTATCCTTAATTTACTAGGCAAAGTATTCTAATCTCATTAGAAACTATATAACTTTAATTAGAGTTTTAATCTCATTAAAAACCTCTAATTAAAATAAATTAAGGACTTTCAATCATTAAATGATTTAGTACTAAGAGTTCTATTAAACTAACATCTTTGATCTCATTAGGTCTTTTAGTTATAACCATGTGTAATCTAATCACACATAAGTTTGCTCTTAAAAAACTTGAAAACACTTAGAAAAAATTCTGATTTTCTTTCTTTCGATCGATCGAATGTGCCTCTCGATCGATCGAAAAAATTAAAAAATTCAAACTTGACCACCTGACTTGTTTGATCGATACTCGATTGTCTCTCAATCGATCGAAAAACAAATTCAATCGATCGACTATCAATCAAAAATCAATCTAATTAAAAGGTCTGATCACTGTTTCACTCGATCGATCGAAAGTGATTTTCGATTGATAGAAACTCGTGAAACTCGAATTTCCAGAAATTTTCTAAGGCAGTTTTCTAGGGTTTTTCTTGAACAAACAACTAACCGTTTTGACATCTTCATTGTTCTCTTCCAAAAACACTTTTTTGATTTTATCAACGAAGATTTTCAGATCAAACATTAAGGTTTTCAAGATCATTATCAAGAACCCTAATAATGCTAGAGACCATTGAAAACACAATCCTAATCTCATTAGGAATAAATTTCATAATCCTAGCATTAACCAATTGTTTGATCATGAAAAAATAGAATGCAAGGCAAGCATCAATACTCGTTCAACATTCAGATCTTAATACATATAAACATGAACTAATATCATGGTTTGTACATCCGCACATTAATATATATTAAGCTATTCATGAAGTTAGGCATTGAATCCTTGATAACGTATAAATATATCAAGCAAGATTAACAACAGTACACATTTACCATACAATCATATACGTATCACTAGCGAAAAGTCAAACGCCACTTGATACAATATAATAATCAACATGATATTCATCCTAGGTATGAACCCGATATCATCATGTTTCAAATAAGTTAATGGCATTGGGAATGGTTATCAAACAAAATTATGCAGAAACTTTACTGCAGAAAATAAAATCACCAAGAAAACGTTTTTTCTTTAATTCTAAAATTCAATCACATGTTATACAAGCATGATATTGAAGACCACTCTGATACCATTGTTGGAAAAATCTGGTTTTTGTATCTCATACAAAAACACACGCAGCGGAAGCAACAAAAACACGGATTTACTTTAATCATGAAAGATAAGCATGTAACCATGAATTCTAGAATCAAAGAATAGAAAGCGTACCTTGGTGCAGTGAATTTCAAAACCAAACTTGAGAATACTTTTAATCTTCATCTCAATTCCACATGGTACCCAAGATGTGTGGTCTCTCAATCAGTCCTTTTGTACATAGATTCTCAAAGAAAAAATCCTTCTTCTACTCCTTGTGGAGAAAAACTGATTTCTTTTCTTTTTATCATACATACGTTAAACCATTCTCATAGTTTCTTTATTTAATAACACTTATTAAAATAATGACTGATTTCTAATTGGGTTAGCCTTTTGGGCCTACTCAATTGGGCTTTAGTTTGTGGATTGAGATGGGACCAAAGGGACCAATAAGACACTAGCTCCAATGGGCCTTGGGCTTTTCCGTCAACTCTTGACAAGCCCAAAGTTACCATTAATTATATTCAATACCACTATAAGAATATAATTGCACTCTAGGCCTTATCTATAAATTATATCCCAAGACTTTATTATACATTCAACCCCTCCATTAAAATATTTGTAGTAATACAAAGTCATTAATATTGACTGCCACTTTGAAGATTACTACATCTTAATCCTTGAGTACCCGGTTTAATCCTTTATGTTATTCATAATATATTTATGAAATCCAATTCCATAGATATATACTTTAGTAACTCTTTACTAAAATGGTTGGGCCCAACACTCTGAATAACCAAACCCATTAAACTTATCTCAAGGGAATATTTTATATCTCCGTTAAGAGATTATGAATTCCATCTTGAGAATATATGTTCCATCAACACTAAATGCGGCTGCCCAACATACTGAGGTTTTGACCATAACTTATAGATCTCATTCCTGATATATCAAAGCAACCTACATCTCATGATCAGGTCCATTATTCTCTCAGGATTTAGAGTTGATGTAAATAGAAGTCGTGAGATTTATTATTCAATTGACAGTCTTTAGGAGAATAATAAATCTCACAGTGGTCTAGTTCAATATGTCTTAACTCTTAAAACATATTAAAATACCAACTAAAAGTCTCCACTTCCATGATCAAGACAAATCATCTTAGTTAATATGTTATAGTCTTCGCAGATGAAATGCTCAATTTCATCACTGACTAGGAACTGAAATTCTGAGTTTACAAAGAACTTGTGATTTATATCTTTCTGTGACTTTTCACATAAATCACATACTATGCATCTCATGGATTAAGATAATGTCCCACTAGTTCATAAATAGTCTCAAATAATTAAACAACTTAATTATTCATGACATGCCTATAAATTGGATTTTAGGGCACAAACCCTAACAACAACAAGCGGTTACAAGTAAAGGAATCCCAGTATCTTATACTAACCTACAGTTGAACCCTTACCCCAATACCCAATTGGACTTGTTCTGTTGTGATAATTTCTCCTTTTGATGCACGACTCCCAAGTACAGGACTAACCAATTGTGCGGATCCCAGTACGCTACTTTAATCACTATCTAGAGAAGGTTGTTGGCTGCAAAGTTCTTCAGTTCATCAACACGATGAAGATCAAGAAGGTGCTTGGTCACAAAACCCTATGGTGCACATACACAACAACTTCTTCAAGAATGATGAACTAGGGCAAAACTTTGTCTTCGGTCACAATTTGCTTGAACAGACTTTGCTCAATACTTGTGCAACTTGTGAACTCTTTGATGTCCCTTAAAACAATTCTTTTATATATCTAGGGTTAGATCTGAATTCTGAAATTCTTAAACTTCGACAGATAGGAGGTGTTGAGAAGTTGTTAAGCAGGTGTCGAGCACACGGGGCTGGAATAGCTTTCTTAAGCTCGATAGATGCAGCTGTCAAGCCAGTTGTCGAGATTTAATGAATTTGCACTTCTCAGCTTGTTTCTTGGACAAACTTGATAACTTCAACACTTAATCTTGAAACACAATTTCTTGAAGCATTAAATATATTCTAGATCTACCCAATTTATAAGTAACGTGCGTTTTGTCAAAGGATTAGCCAATTACATAAAATAATGACATATGTCCTTAACAATTGAAACACATATGTCCTAACATGAAGTGAACCAAATAGGAACAAAGTTGACCGAATAGGACTGAAGTGGACCAAATACGAACAAAGTTGACCGAATATGACCAAATGGACCAAAGTGAACAAAAAGGATTAATGTGGACCAAATGGACCAAACAGGACCAAGGTAGACCAAATAGGAACAAATAGAACCTAAGTGGACTAAATGGAAACAATGTGGACCTAATAGGAGCAATGTGGACTAAATAGGACCAAAGGGGACCAAACAGGACTGAAGAGGACTAAAGTGGACAGAATGGACTGAAGTGAACCGAATGGGATTGAATGAACCTAATACAACCAAAGTGGACAAAATGGATAGAAGTGGACCGAATAGGACCAATGTGGACTAAATAGGATTGAATGGACTTGATAGGACAAAAGTGGATAAACAAGACCGAAGTGGACCAAATAAAACCAAAGTGGACCAAATAAGACTGAAGTGGATAGAGATGGGTGTTTTAAATCATATATTATGATTCATGATCAGGCTTTGAAGGGAAAGTGAAGTGTCATACAAATGGGGAGAGAATCTTGGTTAACACTATTGTGGGGGAAGAGAGTGAAGGAAGAGAGGCTTGAAAGTTGAATGGGAGTAGTGTTAGACGAGAAGCCTTGCTACATTAGGGTTTGTGGATAGCTTTGAAGAGATAGTCACCTGCTTAGGGTTGGGTTTTTTTTCCTCATTATTTTAAAAAAAGAAAAAGAAAAAGAAAAAAAGTTGATGTAAAAATTTGTATTTAACACAAATTTGTATCACTAGCAATAAAAAATAATTATATGGGATTCAATCATATAACTTCTTCGTATTTAAAACATATATTTTTCTCCAAGGGGGAGTTTGACCATGTCCGTTTGAAAAATATATAATACCGACTGTAAACGTCATTTGATTCCATAGTAGGAACAAAGTGAAACCAATTTTAATGGTTAATGAAGTTTGTAGCATACAATTCTTTATGTTGGAGAGAAATCAATAATTTTTTTTTCTTAATAAATATTTTACAGGATGAGCATGAGAAAATTAATCCTAATTGTATGTTTTTAGACCCTCTAACACAAGTTATTTAATCTAGTAATTTAGCCAAGTGATTACTTAGATAAATTATTCAGCTCTAGGTTAACACAATAAAATCATGCCATGTAAATAATGCGGAAATATAAAGAACACAACAATATGATAACCCAGGAAAATATAATCGGTAAAAAACTTGGGGAGGATTTAACCTAGTTATCCTTAAGGTAAAACATATCAACTATGAAAGAATTGAAGTTTTTACAATAGAACTTAGACCATAAACACCTATTGCTACCTCAAGTAGAAAACTTACTACCATGACCCCATGATAGCTCCGAGTCCACGGATTACTTCTTTCCTTGATCTGCTGCAACCACAAGTTCTCCTACTTGTGACTTTGAGACTCCACTCAAAGGTTTCAGATCTTCTTTAAAGTCTTTAAGCAGCAACTGAAGAGATCATCAAGTTCTTGACGCGAATCTTGATCTTGACAACTCTATATGTGTGTATGAAGGTAAACACCTCTAGATCTCACAAAAGATTCAATACACAACTCTTCAAAGACTTCTCAAACGTAGCTAGGGTTTTTCCTTTTATACTTGGAGTAAAACACAAAACCCTACACATCAAATGGGCTTGGGCTGAATTGGAATTTCTACAAAAAAATAAATCTACAAGTGTCTTGATAGATCAAGTCTAATTTTTGATCGATTGAACCTTACAGATTTTGTCTAATAAATTCTGCAATCACTTGATTCCAATTTTACATTAAATCACACTTTGAGCAAGCCTAAACCTAGACTCTATGTTTTGATCATGGTTTGCCAACATATTACAAATTGAAGTTTTAATACATTAGCTCCTAAAGTCTTAGAACCTAACAAACTCCCCCTTTGGCAATCCGTAATAAAACACATTACAAAAATAAAATGCTCAAAGTAAAAAAAAAACAGCCTATTCAAATTTAAAAAACCCTAAATACAATTCAATCTAACCACTATCTATCAGTTGCAAAAGTAGATAACAGCCACGACTGAATTAACCTATAAAATTTTGAAACACTCAACAAACACAAATGCATGTGTGGAAAATACAAGTAAAACAAAATTAAACTTCTTGATTTCACAAAACATAAAATAAAAGATATATATCATGAATAACCTCTGTTAGGTTCTAAAGATTTAGGAATTTATGTATTTAGAACTCTAATGTGTATTGTTGGCAAACCATGATCAAACCAGGTTGTTAGTCTTGTTTAGACTTGCTCAAAGTGTGGGCGTTTTATGTAAAGTTGGAATCGAGTGGCTACAGAAGTATTAGTGACTTTCGGCCTGGCTCAATTGATCGAAAATTAGACTCGATCGATCGAATCTCGGGCAGAATGTTTTTTCTGTAGAATTTCCAACTCAGCCCAAGCCCATTAAGGATTAGGGTTTCAGATCTACTTCTCCCACTATATAAAGGAAACCCTAAGCCACGTTTTAGAGAGCTTTAGAGAGAGAGAAGAGAGTGCCTCTTTGGTATCTAGGGTTTTGTACCCAAACCTCTCTAAGCCTTTGTTGCTCATATTTGTGATTTATGTGAATCTCTTGTGAGATCTAGAGGAGCTTTCCTTCACATAAACTTAGGGTTTTCAAGGTAGAGATATTATCTACATCTTGATGATCAACAAGGTTGCTGTTATTGGAGCTTAAAGAAAAACAAGCGGGGGTGCTTGTATCTTGATTAAAGAATTCAAGAAAGAAGGAGTCCGTAGATTTAGAGCTTGCACAGGGTTGTGTCAGTAAGTTCTACTGGTAGGTAGCATTAGGAAGTCGAGCGGGGAGCTTGTAAGTCCTTTTGTATGAACTTCGATTCTTTCATAGTGAATTCAGTTTTACCTTGAGGATCGGTGGGTAAAATCCTCCCCAGGTTTTTTACCTGTTTGGTTTTCCTAGGTGATCATATCTTGTGTTATTTATTATTCCGCTGTTTTATATTCTTGATATGCTTGTTTGATTGTTTTAACCTAGAATTTCATAATTTGACTAAGTTAATCACTTGGCTAATTAACTAGGTTAATTTGGTTGGTTTAAGGGGTCTAAATTTCCATCAACCTCATAAATATAAATCAATAATCAAATGTACCATATGTGAATCAAGAAACAATAAAAAACTAAACACTAAACATAAAACATAGCATAATGTCTCCCCTATCATATACAACCCATATAAAAAGAAATACATCAAAGCCAAAAACAAAAATGCATCAAATGAGCTCCTAGATACAACCTATAAACTCCAATCTCCCCCTATCTCCATGTGTATGTATTCCCCCTTTTTGTGATGAATTTCCAAAGGACAATCAAGACTCCTCAAAGGGGGGAGTTTGTGGAGTAAAACCTCTAGCATTCGTCAAATCTGCTCATAAAGCTCTTTAAGCACACCCAACAGAAGCTATCCAGAAGCTGTCCATGTGCCGCTTGAACTGTCATAACTGTCTAGCATGCTCCACAAGGAAGAGTCACCAAACATAGATGGTAGAGGATCCACAGCAGCTGTGGGGTCTACATATGTCTCAGAAGAAGGGTAACCAGATGAAGGAGGCCTAGATGCATCACCTGTAGAAGACTCGACTCTAGGGCGTTTAGAGTAGCTTTCAACTGAGCTGCTCTTTGCCTAAGAAAGGTGGCACCTGTAGGAGCTATGATATGTACAGGTTCGGATGCGGGAAAGTCCTTTAAACCTAAGTCCAGAAGAATCCTATGAATAAAGACCAGAAAGAATAAATCATGAGATTTGGCACTACTCCTATGAACCTCAACAAGTGAGCTAATGAAAAGAGATGGAAAACTCATAGGAGCATTAGTGACAAAAGCATACAAGAACGCACATCTCTCAATGGGAATAGTATGAAGATAAGAGATAGGCCAAATACAATGACAAGAAATCTGAAAAAACAAATAGTTGAGCTCAATAAGCTTATGAGAAGTGACATGAGGATCAGTACCCCAACTAATAGAAGTATCGGTGATGAGTAACATAATGCCATCGAGGTGAAGGGTTTTAGTGTAGGATACACGGGCTGCTGTACCAAAGGTACACCAAAAGCAGAGGTCACTACATCATGAATAATGACATACTATTCTCCCCTTATCCAACTCGAAGTGGAGTGGATAGAGAGGTTTGAGTAGAACTCTTTAATCAATGCAGCCGGAGGAGGTTGCTCTACCTCTAAGAGTGGTAACCAACCCCTACGCTCAAAATTCCTATGTATCTCAAGATCAAGCTTATCTAAAATGAACTTACGCTCAACCCAAACCGATCTAAAAATATTAAGCTTCTCATAGGTTTCTTGGTTTTTTATGGTTCTAAACCTATCATTCTAGAACTCAAGAGTAGAAGGGGTGGTGGTTTTCCTAGCTCTAGCTAGTCTTCCTAACCATGATGCTAAGGGTTTAAAGAAAAGGAAAACAAAAAATAAAGAAAATACCAAGGGCAGACTGCATTAGAGAGGGTTAGAGCACAAAAATATCAATAACTAACAATCTATATGATGCATGAAGTGAATGCACATATGATGCATGGTCTAATGCATTAAAATTTGTTCAGTTTTACTT
Source organism: Quercus suber (assembly GCF_002906115.3). Lineage (NCBI taxonomy): Eukaryota > Viridiplantae > Streptophyta > Magnoliopsida > Fagales > Fagaceae > Quercus > Quercus suber. The sequence continues at coordinate 263,088 of NW_027070020.1, forward strand.
TATAAACCATCAATTGACTTGAACATAGAGTTTTAGTCCAAAAACCCTAAATTTGAAAAACCTAATTTCAAAAATTTAACCAAATTGATCGATTAACCATTATACTAGTTAGGAAACATCATATAATGACTTAATTTATCAATATCACAAGTCAATTTCATCAAATTAATCTCAATTGAACAAAATCCCCAATTTCACAAAAATTCCAAATCCCAGAATTTACAATTGTTCTTAAACCAACAAATTAATCAAATTGATGCATGGGAATCATGTCAATAGCATCTAAGAACAAAATCCCATTGAACAAAAATGATTAAAAAACAATTGAAATTAACAAAAATCCCTAAATTCCTATGTTCAAAATTTTCAAGAAAAATGCATGAAACATGTAATTAACTTGAAAACGAAAGGATATAAAAGACTTACCCATGCTTGAGGACAAAAACCTTGGAGAAATTTGTGGAAGAAAATTACAAAAAATCCTTAGATTGGATCGGTCGAAGAGGGAAAGTGAGAAAAGGTTTTGAAAAGCTTTGAAATAATGAAGAACACGTGAGGAGAACCTTTTTTAAAAACTTAGCTTTCGAATTTCAATCAGTTGAAATTGGGCTTCGCTCAATCGAAAAATAGATTCGATCGATCAAGCATCAATCGAGGTAGGCAGATTCAAACCAAAATTTTTAACGCAATTTCAATCGTTCGAGAAACACATTTGATTGATCGAAAATCTAAATTTTGAAATTTTTGAAAAATAGAGAAAGTTTTATGTAGAACCACTCAAACCAACATATTTCATGAATGAAATGCATGAGTCTAAAAGTTTTTCAAAAACAATTGAATTCAACCCAAATCTTCCAAAAACAAGATTTTCACACTTTTTGTCCCCAAAACTCAAACAATAAACATATTTTGTATCAAAATCAAGGAACATACAATCTTGGATGACCAAATTAACTTCACACACAATTTCATGTACTAAGTTTAGCAAAGAATAACTTGTATAGTGTGTGCAACTAGTAATAGCATGAGATATATGTGAGGTGATACATAGATAGTAATCAATCACAATTTCTTTATTATTCATCACATAAATTTGAAAGTGACTATTACCTAAAGAGTTATATCATATAACTCTCACATCTCCTAAAAAACAAGCTTGCAATCATGTAACATTTTTTTTTTTTTTTAGTCTCATAATGTACACACCATTTTTATTTCATTGTGAAATTGTTATTTAAGCCAGATAATGTATACACCAATTTTATTTCTTTGTGTCATTTTTATTATAGCTCAACAATGTATACATCAATTTTATTATTAATCTGAGACTACACCTTATATTCTTTTTGTGCATGTGCCTTTCTCGAGCACAAAATCTTATGATATGCACTAAGGTGTTCACGATTGGCTAGTAAACAGTGGTGAGATAGTTATTTATGCCTTTCTCTTTAGGTTCTAGCTCTAACAATTAAAAGCATGTGACTTCAAAATCAAGATCATGTGATCAAAAACTATAAACAACTCCCACACAACATGCACTACATAGCTAAAACTAGGAAAAAAAAAAAAAAAGCTCATCCAAGCTAAACAAGGTATACAAGCATGTTATGTAAAGATAATAGGCCAACCTTGATTACAAATCCAAGATCTATAATACAAAACACATCCCTCTTTCCTCTTTTTTTTTTTTTTTTTTTTTTTTTTTACAAAAAAAAAAAAAAAAAAAAAAAAACCTATCATGAAATGCATGAATGTAATGCAATGCAAATCCTAAAAGCAAAAAGAAAACAAAACATCAAAACAAGAATGGTCACAAAGAGTATTAAGATGAAGCATAAGGACCATGTCAAAAAGACTTAATTAAATTGATGCTTTTGCATCCAAAACTTCTTAGATACAACTCCAGCATTGGAGTTATTAGTCATATTAGAATGATGTGCAACTCTAGGATTGGTATAAAGGTTTAAAGCCTTTACCAATTCACTAATGAGTACCATAGGATCTTGTGCTTGAGGGATACGTACTCTTGGCTTATTTGCTCACTTTGCAGTTTGCAACTTGAAACAATTTGGGCAAGTATGCCCAATCTTTCCATAAAAATGACAAACCCACAGATGTCTACCATGCTTCTTATCCTTAGGGGGGTTAGAATTCTTGGGCTTAGACTCTTTAAGATCAACCCTAATCCTAGGAGCTGGTGTAACTTCTACTGGTTTGACATTCTCACTCTTGGGGGGCTCAGAAGAAGAAACAAAGTTTGTGGAATGAGTTTTAGACACCAAGATGCTATCAACAAAACCTAGAACAGTTTTGTCTAAGGGAGACTTTTGAACACTCAACATGTAATCAAGTTTAGAACTATCAAACCTATTTGTTTGTCCTCTAGTAACAGATAATTCTAGTTCTAAGTTCTTAATCTTATCAAGAAACAGCATGTTTTTAGTCTTCACCTTATTAATCAAATTATTAGCATTAAGCAATTTCAACAGCAAGTTTTTCTTATCAAGTTCAAGGGAGGCAATCTTCTTTAAACCTAAGTCAACACCCGTTGCATCATTTGCTGCAACCTTGCATAGCTTATTAAAAACTTCTTGCAAATCAGCTCACTTAGAGAGTTCCCCATCAGAAGGGTTCTCTTCAACCACAATACTGTCATCAACTACAATAGTAGTTGTGAAAACAATGAAGTTTCCATCCTCATCACTACCAGACTCATGATTAGAAATTTCATCATCACTAAGGGTTACAGCCATAGCTTTACCTTTTGACCTCAAGAATGTAGGACATTCAGATTTCACATGACCATGCCTTTGACAACCAAAAAATTGTTGACCTAGAGAATTACTAAAGGTTTGATCAACTTTCTCTTTAGATTTATTAGTATTGTTCACTTTAGTTGGTTCATTCCTCTTAAAATTCCTAGGTTTAGCATTGTTTTTACCTCTTGCCCTTCTGTTATTATTCCTAAGAAAGTTTCTAAAGTTCTTGGAAAGATAAGCAATCTCTATAGAAGAGAGTTTATCATCAAATCGATTTTCATCAACATCATCAACTGACTAAAGAGCCATTGATTTGGATTTATTTGTCTTAAGTAGGTATAACTTATAAGACTGGAGAGATCCTACAAGCTCATCAATAGGGATGGAGTCTACATCATTGTTTTCAGTAATGGCAGTCACTTTGGGTCTAAAGTCCTTAGTCAAAGATCTAAGAATCTTCCTAATAATCTTATGTTGATCATAAATCTCACCCAAATTATAAGCAAAATTAACATTATCATTAAACTTAGCATAGAATTCATCAAAATACTCATCATTAGACATTCTAATGCTTTGAAATCTAGAAGTTAACTACTACAACTTATTAATATTAACTGCCTTTGTGCCTTCATGTATAGTTTGGAGAATATTCCAAGCAGTATGAGCAACCTCAACATGTGAGATTCTTTTGAATTCCTCTATAGAAACAGTATTAAAAATAGCATTCATGGCTTTGCTATTAAAAGTGGTTGCCACTTTTTGAGAAGTTAGCGACTCGCTTACAGGAGTATCTCCCATCTGTATTCAACGGAATTCCAAACTCTCTCATCAATAGATTTCAGGAATGCTTTCATCCTTACTTTCTAGTAGGCATAGTTGTTCCTATCAAAGTGAGGTAGGATCACAAGAGAATGACCGTGTTCCATGACAACAGGGGTCAATGATCAATTCTTAAATCAAATGATCTAAAAACACAAGAGCTAACCCACTCTGATACCACTTGTACGTTTTTAGACCCCTTTAACACAAGTTGTTTAACCTACTTATTTAGCAAAGTGATTACTTAGATAAATAATTCAGTTCTAGGTTAACACAATAAAATCATATCATGTAAATAATGAAAAAATATAAAGAACATAACGATATGATAACCCAGGAAAACTTAACCAGTAAAAACCTTGGAGAGGATTTAACCTAGTTATCCTCAAGGTAAAATAGATCCACTATGAAAGAATTGAAGTTTTTATAATAGAATTTAGACCACTAACATTCTATTGCTACTTTGAGTAGAAAACTTACTATCACGACCCCATGATAACTCCGAGTCCACGGACTACTTCTTTCCTTGATCTGCTGCATTCACAAGTTCTTATACTTATGGCTTTGAGACTCCATTCAAAAGTTTCAAATCTTCTTTAAAGTTCTTTAAGCAGTAACTAAAGAGATTATCAAGTTCTTGACGTGAATCTTGATCTTGATAACTCTATATGTGTGTATAAAGGTAAATACCTCTAGATCTCACAAAAGATTCAATACACAACTCTCCAAAGACTTCTCAAACGTAGCTAGGGTTTTTCTTTTTATACTTGGAGTAAAACACAAAACCCTACACATCAAATGGGCTTGGGCTGAATTGAAATTTCTAAAGAAAAATAAATCAACACATGTTTCGACCGATCGAGTCTAATTTTCGATTGATCGAGCCTTACAAATTTTGTCCAATAAATCTTGCAATTACTTGATTCCAATTTTACATTAAATCATACTTTGAGCAAGCCTAAACCTAGACTCTATGTTTTGATCATGATTTACCAACATATTACAAATTGAAGTTCTAATACATTAGTTCCTAAAGTCTTAGAACCTAACACTAATGATTCATAGCTATACATAATTCTATAAAATAGATATAAATCATGCAAGGACATATATAATAGCTATCTTTATTAGGACTTACAATGTCCTAAATGTGTACCTTAATGAGAAGGTCTTCAGTGGAAAATAAAATTGACATGGTGATTTATTTAAGAATGAGGAAAACCTCCAAGGCAAAAACCCCACCGGGTGATTTTAAGGTCACCACTCCCAAGAATCCACTATTTTCGCAACAAGTGGTTACAGGTAAAGGAATCCCAGTACCTTATACCAACCTATAGTTGAACCCTTACCCCAATATCCAATTAGACTTATTCTGTTGTGACAATCTCTCCTTTCAATGAACGACTCCCAGTACGTGACTAACCAATTTATGCACGGATCCAAGTACGTGACTAACCACCAACTTAAGAAGGATGTTGACTGCAAAGTTCTTCAGTTCATCAACACGATAAAGATCACAAAACTCATTGGTTACAAAACCCTACGGCCTACAAATGCAGCAACTTCTTGAAGAGGAAGATGAACTAGGGCATGTCTCCGATCACAATATGTTTATGTAAAACCTTTGCATCAAGTTGTACTCACTTGCATCCACTGTGACGGCCCTTAAAATAATCCTTATATATGTTTAGGGTTGTGAGAAAAGAAAGCCCAAACATGTATACACGGATTGGATGAAAATCAGAACTGAAAATCTGATTTTCATAAATCTCGATAGATAGGGTATCTCTCGAGCAGTTGTTGAGCATTGAGCAAAAGCTGCCTTTTAAACCTCGATAAATGCTATCTGTCGAGCTAGCTGTCGAGTTTTAAAATCAAGCACTTTTTCTTAATTGTCGAGCTAGAATGGGGAATTGTGAATTATCCTTAATATAGAAAGGAAAGTACTTTTTCTCAAAAAAAAAAAAAAATTATAGTAAATTATTAGAATAATCTTGAATCAATAATAAAATTTTTAAACATTATGATAATAATTTTAAATTGAAGTAGCTTTTTAGACTTTTTGAATTAAACTTTCACAATAGAAATTCTAGTAAATGATTGAATTAATTTAAAAATAAATAATGACATTTCATTTAAATTTCTTTGAAATTTTAATATTTCAATTTCAATTTCAATGATGTTAAAATGAATGAGAAACTACCCTAAAGATAATATTTGCATATTCACAACCTTCTTGTTTAGAAAGACTTCACTTAAATTTAACCGGACCGAAATAGTCTCAAATGCTACGTTAATGTGGCTCAATAAAAGCGTAGTAATAATAAATGTTACATTTTAGATTTTAGATATTACAAGTTTGAAATCTTATATATATATATATATATATAATAAATTTGGATTTAGAATATGTGCTCTCAACCCAAACCTATATTTTCCCATTATGTAAGTGCAAAAAAATGGACCGAATACAATGAAGTTTACCAAAATGGATTGAAGTGGATAGAATATGATTGAATGAACCAAATAGGACCAGATATGACTAAAGTGGACCAAATAGGACCAAAGTGAACTAAATAGGAACAAAGTTGACTGAATAGGACTGAAGTGGACTAAATAGGAACAAAGTTGACCGAATATGACCAAATGGACCAAAGTGGGCAGAAAGGACCAATGTGGACTGAATAGGACTGAATGGACTAAACAGGACCAAGGTAGACCGAATAGGAACAAATAGAACCTAAGTGGACAAAATGCACTGACTAGTACTAGATTGGACTAAATAGGAACAAAGTGGACGTAATAGGAGCAATGTGGACTAAATAGGACCAAAGGGGACCAAACAGGACTGAATAAGAGGAAAGTGGACAAAATGGACTAAAGTGAAACAAATGGGATTGAATGAACCTAATACAACCAAAGTGGACCAAAAAGGACCAAAGTGGACAGAATGGATAGAAGTGGACCGAATATGACCAATGTGGACCAAATAGGATTGAATGGATCTGATAGGATGTAAGTGGATCAAACAAGACCAAAGTGGACCAAATAGGACTGAAGTGGACCAAATAGAGGTGGGTGTTTTAAATCATATATCACTATTCATGATCATATTCTGAAGGAAAAGTGAAGTGGCATACAAATGGGGAAAGAATCTAGGTTAACACTATCATGGGGGAAGAGAATGAAGGAAGAGAGGCTTGAAATTTGAACGGGAGTAGTGTTAGACTAGAAGCCTTGCTACATTAGGGTTTGTGGATAGCTTTGGAAAGACAACCACTCCATTATTTTATAAAAAGAAAAAGAAAAAAAAAGTTGATGTAAAAATTTGTATTCAACATAAATTTGTATCACTGGCAATAAAAAATAATTATATGAGATTCAATCATATAACTTCCTGATATTAAAAACATATATTTTTCTCCAAGGGGGTGTTTGACCATGTCCATTTGAAAAATATATAATACCAACTATAAAAGTCATTTGATTCCATAGTAGGTAAAAAGTGAAAGGAATTTTAATGGTTAAGTTTGTAGCATATAATTCTTTATGTTGGAGAGAAATTATTATTTTTTTTTCTTAATAAATATTTTGCAGGATGAGCGTGAGAAAATTAATCCTAATGATTCATAGCTATACTTAATTCTATAAAATATATATAAATTGTAGGGGCCGGATTTGAGCACTTTGCCCTGGGGATAAGTGGGCTCAAGCCCAACAAGCCCAATACAATTAATTTATAGAGAGTGGGTAGAAGAATTGGGCTTTGAAGAGTGTAATAATAGCTGAAGATGATTTAAAGAATGAATAAGTAAAACGAGTATGTATTTGGGCAAGCAATTCGATCCTCGACACTAGTCTGAGGAGCTTCCACTTATTATTTTTGGATTGATAGTCACAATGGTTACAAAGCTAGCTCAGGTTGCTACAATGTTTCTCTGGTCAAAATTCCGATCCCCTTTCTCAGAGCTCCTTCTTCATTATATACTACTTTCCTCCTTCATCTCCACCATACACGTGCATGTTAGATCTGCTATTGTTGATCTTTGTCATATCAACCTTCCTTCCAAAGCTCTTAGGTAGTAGCTGTGAGTCTGAAAAGCTACTGCTCAGGTATCACTTCCACATTTAATGCGGCTAGAGGGTTAGTTATGGAACATTTAATGTGGAGGCTGCAGCTTTTGCTGGAATTGATCTGCTGCCATCTCCATAGTGCTTGCTTGCTGTACTTATATTCTTCCCTGAGGCACTGTGGAAGACTATTTTTGTTGGTAAGTCTCTTTATATCAGCCTCAGCCTTCGCTAGCCGAGGATAGGATTGTCCTCAGCATGGTTTCCTGGGCGACCATGATTACCATTGCCTTCCTCACATGCGACTATGGGCCTCGTCATGGGCTTCAAGCCCAGTATGGAAGGTGGACGCATATTTTTGGGCTTCATGACCCCACATAAATCATGCAAGGACATATATAATAGCTATCTTTATTAGGACTTACAATGTCCTAAATGTGTACCTTAATGAGAAGGTCTTCGATGGTGACTATGAATAGTCCGAATTCAACACCAATGGAGATATATGCATAGGCTAGAATCACCTATCCATGAAGCACAAGAGAAAAAACAAAGCATAAATCAACACCAATAATTAAAAAAAAAAAAAAAAAAAAAAAAAAAAAAAAAAAGAGGCCTCCAACCCCTGTTTTATAATTCTCCGTTCTTTGCCTTAGGTTAGAGTTGGACTTCTACTTAGGTTATACTTCCTTTTAAAAGAGGATAAATCAAATTAAAAAAATAATGATGATGTGGAAAATTATGAGAGTTCAAAGTTTATGTGTCAAGATATTATAAGGTTAACAAATAGTCAAACAATTCAGTTTTATATTATATATAAATAATAATAGGAAGAAAAAACCGCTGAAACAAAAAACCAAGCTTGTTTGTGAAGAATAGTACTATTTGAAAGATGTGGTGGTATTTTGTGTAACAATTGTATATAACATCCCTCATATATGAGGTGGAGCACACATTTGTATGATCCACTTTCATTTAAGATGGATATTACATATAAATAATAAATCCTAAAAGAAGAAGCAAATAAGCCCTTTCCTGCTTTCCATGCGTGGACTGGTGCAAATGATAACGGCCTCTTGATTCAAATAGCTTGTCTTTCTCTACAATTTGCAAATATGTTCTTGATGCTTGATATAGAGGGCTTAGGAAGACGAGATGAGAGACTTTATGTTTTGGGCCAATCTATTGTCATTGGGCTAATGTGACAACAAATTAATACAAATGAAATGTCACCAACCAAGTACTAAACTCTTTGCTGATTGGGTCTACCTTGCTTGTAAAGCTTGAATTATTGTCCTACTGCACCACCAACAATAGAATATTACCATAAATGTTACATGTTTTAGCAAAGTTCATATCCAATTACACTCTACCCCCCATTTGTTCAAGTTCTATTCTTCTGTCCAAACTCAAGACTTACACTAGTCACAAGGTCACTCGAATTCTAAATTCGAAAAAAAATTAGGCCACACTCTTAGTGTAACACTTCCTACTCCATCATCTACAACATTCATGTATGTCGTGTTTTTGTTTTTATTTTTGTTTTTGTTTTTGTTTTTGTTTTGTTTTTTTTTGTTTTTTTTTTTTGTTTTTGGTTCATTTTAAACCTAAGTTACTTTTTAAAGAAAAAAATATATATAAAAAATCATAATTGATGAAGTATAAAGTGAAACATTTGAGATATGATTTTTATTCGATTAGAACACTAGAGGCTTCCCTTCATTTAGTGCTGGTTTGGATACAAATTAATCTGGCGTTGCGTTTTTGTTCACACATTTTCTCCTTTTTCTTTTTCTTTTTTGGCCCGCATTTGTTGACAGTGGGAGACAATTTTTACTGTTCATGAACAATGTATGCACTGTTCACACACTGTGCATACACTTTTCACACATTAAAAAATATTAAAAATGGTCCCACAACACTATTCATATATTTAAAAATTATTTTGTTACAATGTTTTCAGCAATAATCAGTTTTCAGCAACAATAAGTTGTATCCAAATGGACCCTTAATTATTATTATTATTATTATTGAGTTATTAATTTCTTTTTAATGTTATTTACTTATTTTTCAGAAATTGATGCTTGATAGGTGTAAATGGATTCGGTAACATTTGATTTGAGAGCATCATGTGGAGAACAAGTTTTTATTTTGCCTTAATGAGATTTTATTTGAGCTTGTAGTAGAATCGTCTTGGATTGACCTAGGATCATGATCTTATGCGATCCCATGATTTGACATGCGATCTTACTCTAACTATATGGTTATAATGATTATAATCTAATCTAGATTGATTTAACAATCTAGCATTATAGGATTTTACAATCTTATCATCTGGATCGCAATTTTGATAAGCATGAATTTACATTTATACCTAAAAAAAAAAATTATAGATGTTGTGCATAAACTAAATAAGATGAATAAATAGCTTAATGTAATTCATGCTTATCAAAACTGAGATCCATATCATAGTATCATAAGATCCTACTATTCTAGATTGCAAATTTGATCCTGATTGGAGTGTAAATCATTCTAATTCCTATAATATAGTTGGCGTAGTATTGGATGCCAGATTTCGGAACACGTAGGATGGATCCTAGACAATTCTACTACAAGCGCAAATCAAATCTCATTCAACCAAAATAGAAGCTCACGTTCTCCACATGATGCTCTCGATTCAAATGTTAACAAAGCCATTTATATTTATCAAGCTTCAATTTCAGGAAAAAGAATCACAAAACCAAAATAATTTAAGAAAAGAGAGGGGGGGGGGGGGGGGGGGAGGATTAATGAAGATGGCAGTGTCAATCTCTTTCTTAGTAGCTTATTTTTTAATATATATTGGCTATTATTTAATATATATATATATATACACACACACTTTATCTTTAAGGATGAAAATATTTTTTAATAGCTTAATAGTTTTTTTGACTGGTTGCCTGACGTCTTTAAGGATGAAAATATTTTTTAATAGCTTAATAGATTTTTTTTACTGGTATTCCATCAGGCGACCAGTCCAAAAAACTTTTTGTCCTAATATATGTTTAAGGGTGAAAGAACACTATTATTTAATACATTTTCTTTTTATGTTGTTGTTGCTTTAGCAAGGAGGAACTCTTTTATACAACAAGAGATTTTTTTTTTTTTTTTTTTGTGTAATATTCTAAACTAATTGTTTTTTCTTTTATATATAATTTTAAATTTTATGAATTTTGAAAATGTTGATCATTTCCCATTTAGTATCTGTTTGGCATGATTAATTTTGTCAGCTTATTTTTGCTATCATTTATGAGCCTCATTACACTTTTTGGTATTATTCATGGGTCCCACTATACTATTTCAATTAACCGTTATCTTTATCTGTAGTACTTGTAACAAAAAGTTTTTAATTTCAGCAAAATAAGCGAATCTCAAACAAACTCTTAATAAAATGTATCTTAATTTATATAATTAGGCTCTATTCATTTCATTAATAACACATATCTTAATTTAATTAGTTTTTTTTTTTCTTTTTTATTGATTTTCTCATCCATCCATTTTTCCAATAGTTACAATTACAAAAGCTACGGTTATTAAAATTAATATATTCAATAAAGATATAGGGAAAGGACAAGAAATTCACACTCAATTGTTTCTTTGTAAAATATATTCAGTGAAAATATTTTCTTTTTCAGTGTTAGGTTGTGTTCTTGAAAATGCTCCCAAAAAATCAAATAACACCCAAGATCAAAATAACATTGCACACACATTGAAATAGATATTAAAATCACCCCTAAAAATCCCAATGTTGACAACCACCATGAGATCCACCCATCGCCAATGAACTTCAACGCTATGAAAGGCTCTAGGCCAATCCCCAATAAACTCCAAAACCGTGAAATGTCTCCATGTTTAAGCCTGAGATCGATGCTAGAGACTTCATCGATCACCTTTGTTAATGTTGCTCGCTCATTAGTTAGAGCCCTAGGGGTCTCTACAAGAGAGAAGGGAGGGTGGAGGGTGTGGGTGGGTTGTAGTGAGTTTTGTAAAACATTTTACATAAAAGTTTGATGTAAAAAAATTTTCAAATTCTTACAAAGAGTTTTCCAATAAACGAAAAAAGTTTTTTTGTTTGACTAAATTTTACAATGAAACAAACACTTGAAAATGCAAAAAAAAAAGTTTTTTGGAAAATATCTTACAAACAAATTAACAAATGGAGCATTAACCAAACAAGGCTCGCAATAGTCTCATATGTAGTCCATATAAAACAATTTTTAAAAATTAGGGATGTGCATTCAACCCTCGAACTCAACGCAATTCAATCCAACCCACCCAACCCCGATGGCTTAGATTGGCTTTTTATGGGTTGATGGATTGGGTTGTGTTCTATTAACTTGTTTTAGAGATTGAGTTGGACTAGTTTGTGTTGGTGAGATTTTCAATCAAAGTAATGTGATCCAGCCAATGCTATTAATAGTTTTTAAAATATATGTTATTTAAATTTGTTAGTTCAATTTACTTTGAATTTTGAGACTTACTTTAGATTTGTTAGTTTGATTCATTTTTTATTTTTATTTTAAGATTTCATTTTTACAAAGTTGGGATATTAGAAAGGGTGTTGGTATCGTTATACTATCAAATCGAACCCCCATTGGGTTGTTAACTTCTCAACTCGAGGAGAATAATTAGCTTGAGTGGATTGAGTTGAAAATACCTCAAACCCAACTCATGTACACCCTTATCTAAGATAACCTTCACTCTTTTTGTTGTTGTTGTTGTTGTTATTATTATTATTATTATTATTATTATTATTAGTCAATAACTTGGCAAAGCACCAAAAAATATAACATATTATGATTTTTTTTTTTTAATGTTTTGTCTATCTATTCTACCATTTAATGAACTATGATATAACAAGATTCTAATAGAATGTTAAATATAGTGTAAAATTCTAGAATACTAATTTTATTGATTGAAAAAAAATACAAGTACTTCAGTTTCGTACACAACACTACTCCTATATATATACAAATTGAAAGAAGAAGAAAAACAGAGTAACAAACTTCCCTGAATTTTAGGGAATTTGGAGGGAAAACAATTACATCCACTTTCTATGTACACGTGTGCTTGGAGTGCCTAATCACCAAGAGTGTAAGAACTGCTCATGAAACGGCACAGCTTCAATTAAGTCCATCAGTTCTCTACTTGCCCAAGCTGTCTGTGAGGTTTGAGTTATGCAACCATTCTCTACATCAAGTATGGGTCTGTTCTGTTGTGCAAGTGGTTCAACATGAAGCACATCTTGAACCTTAGGCTGATGAGCAAGACTTCTTTCATTATTCTCAACACTCCCCCGTAAGAGCAAAGCTCTTGACTCTTCTTTCTCTGTTACATACTCTGGATACTCAATAGTCTGAGCAAAAATGTTGATAATACCTAATCTTCTTAGTAACTTTAGGAAAGTTTCCACTCCAAGTGCCTTAGTGAAGATGTCAGCTAGCTGATTCTTTGTTGTCACATGGAATGTCTTTATTGTACCATCTAGAATTCTATTTCTAACTATATGACAATCAGCTTCAATATGTTTAGATCTTTCATGAAAAACTGGATTAGCAGCTATGTGTAAAGCTGCTTGGTTGTCATAGTACATTAAGACAGGTTTGGAGTGTAAAACATGAAGGTCTTTCAACAAATACAACAACCAAGTTACTTCACAAGTGGTGGTTGCCATGGACCTATACTCTGCTTCGGTAGAGGACCTAGAAACCACATTTTGTTTCTTTGATCTCCAAGAGATCAAAGCATCCCCCAAAAATACACAATACCTAGTAAGTGACTTCCTAGTGTCAGGGCACCCTGCCCAATCTGCATCACAATAAGCTTTAAGTTGCAAATCTGACTGAGCAGGAAAAAATACACCTTGTCCTGGAGTACCTTTGATGTATTGCAATATTCTGGTAGCAGCTTGCATATGTGGCAGTCTAGGTGTTGAAAGAAATTGACTAAGCCAGTGGACTGCATAAGTAATGTCAGGCCTACTCAAAGTTAAGTACATTAACTTTCCTATAAGCCTTCTAAACTGCCCAGCATCTTTAAGCAAGTCTCTACTTCCCTTAGACAATTTTAATTGCTGTTCCGTAGGAGATTTAGCAGGCTTACAGCCTAGCATACCAGTTTCCTTAAGAACCTCAAGAGCATACTTTCTTTGATTAACACTAATCCCTTTCTCACTTCTAGCTATTTCCAAGCCTAAGAAAAAATTGAGTGAGCCAAGATCCTTAATCCCAAATTTCTGGTCTAAAAGGGACTTCAAAGCTGCCACACAAGCTGGATCATTCCCTGTAATGACCATGTCATCTACATAAACAAGTAAAGCAGTGAACAATGGTCCTTTGGTATAAACAAAGAGAGAATGATCTGATTGAGATTGTGTAAATCCAAGTTGCAAGATTGTAGCTGAGAGCTTGGCATACCACTGCCTAGATGCCTGCCTTAAGCCATATAATGACTTAAGCAATCTGCACACCAAAGGAACAGAAGATGAGGAAGAAGGTAGCTCCCCTTTACTGTGACCATGTAAATTCTAGAATACTAATTTTATTGATTGAAAAAAAATACAAGTACTTCAGTTTCGTACACAACACTACTCCTATATATATACAAATTGAAAGAAGAAGAAAAACAGAGTAACAAACTTCCCTGAATTTTAGGGAATTTGGAGGGAAAACAATTACAGCCACTTTCTATGTACACGTGTGCTTGGAGTGCCTAATCACCAAGAGTGTAAGAACTGCTCATGAAACGGCACAGCTTCAATTAAGTCCATCAGTTCTCTGCTTGCCCAAGCTGTCTGTGAGGTTTGAGTTATGCAACCATTCTCTACATCAAGTATGGGTCTGTTCTGTTGTGCAAGTGGTTCAACATGAAGCACATCTTGAACCTTAGGCTGATGAGCAAGACTTCTTTCATTATTCTCAACA
>NW_027070020.1:280374-285336 GCF_002906115.3 Quercus suber
AAAACAGAGTAACAAACTTCCCTGAATTTTAGGGAATTTGGAGGGAAAACAATTACAGCCACTTTCTATGTACACGTGTGCTTGGAGTGCCTAATCACCAAGAGTGTAAGAACTGCTCATGAAACGGCACAGCTTCAATTAAGTCCATCAGTTCTCTGCTTGCCCAAGCTGTCTGTGAGGTTTGAGTTATGCAACCATTCTCTACATCAAGTATGGGTCTGTTCTGTTGTGCAAGTGGTTCAACATGAAGCACATCTTGAACCTTAGGCTGATGAGCAAGACTTCTTTCATTATTCTCAACATATAGAATAGAGTCTAAATTCAACTAAAAATATATATTAGAATAATAACATTTACAATTATTATTTACTTATTATTATAATTTTCGTCTTCTCTTCTTTTTTTTTCTTTTATATATATATATATATATATCAATGATTACATAAATGCATGATAGAATAAATGGAATAACGTAGCACATCTACCAAACATTTAAGGTCTATTATTTTGTTAGTCTAGAACTGGTTGACTTGGAAGTATTACAAGTGCAGTAGGTGTAGTCTTGGTATATGAAGAATGATAATTCAAGATGAAAGTGATATTAATGAGAATAACAATATATGGTAGACTTTGATATGAGATGATAGAAGCTTAATTTGCATTTTATCCCTAGGCTAAATTAAGTCCAACTCAAAGTGTTTAAAAAAAAAAAAAAATTCAAAGTGCTCATTCGATCCAATTGTTTAGGTTGAAATAAAGAACAACAAAATTATCGTCCAACTGTAAAGGAGTGGCCCTTTGGAGTTTGGACATGTATTTTTATTTATTTTTTATTTTATCTGTGGCTAAAGAAAAAGGGTGGAAAATTTTGTGTTAGCCAATGAACCTCTAGGATTGGTCATGGAAATGGTTCGTGTAAAAGTTAAAGAAGGTCCCAATTTTATTCCTTTTCTGAGAAAAAGAAGGTCCAAATCAATTGATACTACCTATAAATAGAGTTATTCAAAATATAGTAATTTCTGTGTGTATTTGTTTATGTGATTTTGTCTGTTTTGTTAACAAGTCATATATACAATCCAAGTGAGTTAGGAAAAACAAAATCATACACAATCCCTTGATATGAATCTAGAATATTTCCTGGAGTACGTTTAAGATACATAATTCGATCAACAAAAGTATTATTTTGCATCGACACATGACTATATGAGGACTATTGATATTATGAGACGTTGATATTAGAAGTGTTGCACTAATTCAACCGGTTCCTTTTTTTTGTTTTTTGGACCTGAAAATATGACTTCTTATAACAGGCTTTGGTGTCAAGTTATAATTATGCACAACAACTTAATCAAATAATAATGACAATTTAAACATGGAAAACAGCCAAAAGAGTATTCATAATATGAATATATATAGTAGATTAAACCCTAAATATACTTATAATACAAGTTGGAGGCTTGACTTGCAGACAAAGTAGCTCAAACCTAATATATCTCTAACATGTAGAATTAGGCTTGAGCCTAAGCTAATGAGCTAATATATCTCTAACATGTCTGTATAGAGATTTCAGCTTCTCCTTTGAGTCTTTGACAAACAAGGTTCGCATCTCTAAATTTTTAAAGAAAGAGATTATTAACTTGTTTTTAATTGAATGTTTGTTTTGACCAGGTAATGCAGACGGAACTTTGACCAGGTGTTTTACAAGTATAATACTGGCCATAGAAACACACTAGCACTGCTCTCATCGATGAGTAACTAGTTTTCCGATTACCATTGTGGTTATAGTTGTCCTCATTCAATAGATTTATTTGGGGTATATTTTGAAACCCACTTGAGTAAATTTGCCTTGCATTTGGAAAATCCAATTGTAGTTAAGGTGAAGGCGAGGAATGAGGATAGAAACTTTATTTAGGGTTGGTATTGAAGGTTATGAGGAGTGAGAACCATGTACTGTATGGCGAAAGCGAAAGCAAAGGTTATGGATAAGCTCCAACGTTATTATTAGAAGATGCACGTTCTCCCTGTTTGAGTAACAAACTATTGGAAAGAGTAAAAAATTTAGGGTGCATTTGGTTCTAGATTCTCAAAATTATTGAGATTTTGACAACCCAACAAATTAAAAGTGTTCTTTGGTCATATCAGATGAATTGGTGACTTAAGATGACATGAGCAATACCATATGTTGAAAGCCTTAATTATATGATAAGATGGCCACTCTTGGTTCTTGGATAAGAAAAAGGAGGTTATACTAGCTAGGTAAGCAGGCAGTGAAAAGTCTTGGTGCTATTAACACGTAATTTGGCATCCTCTGTCAAGCATTTACAAGTGTTCTAGATAGTTTGCAGTAGCAATGTCATCAAGAGTAAGGCTTAGCTTTATATTATAGAACCATCACTACTCTTGGTGAACGTGAGGCATGCAGATAGATTATATTTTATCGTTATTCTTTGCCTCTTAGCTGCTTACCACAAAATATTACTTGGTGTCTCGGCTCATCAGAATGTATGCCTGAACGGTTTTAGACCCCTTAAAACAACCAGATTGGTTAGCCTAGATTAATTAGCCAAGTTGTTACTTAGTCAAATTATGCAATTCTAGGTTAAAGCAATCAAATAATCATATCAAGATATAAAGCAGCGGAAAATAAATGAACACAAGATATGATGACCCAGGAAACCACACGGTAAAAACCTGGGGAGGATTTGACCTAGCTATCCTCAAGGTAAACCTGAATCCACTATGCGAAAGAATCGAAGTTCATACAGAAGGACTACAAGCTCCCCGCTTGACTTCCTAATGCTAAAAAAAAAAAAAATCATTTTGATGAACTCAGGTAACATCCTATGTGCATCCTATGGTCCTCGGGAACTCTACCCGAGTCCCCTTCTTGGGTGGGACAATGTAGTCCATTATGCCAATCTCCCAAGACGATGAGGAAGTTCTCATCCATACCCTTACTTGAGTTAGGTAGGCAGAAGATTAATCTAATAGTGGGGACTTTACATTTGATGTAATATTTAGTTTTTTCTCTTTTTTGGCAATTGTATACCCAGTTTACGTCATGCCAGGTAAGGTTGGTCCCCATTTTCCTATTTAGCATATCTACACGCTTGAGGACCCTAAAGACATTTGGGAAGCATTGGGTGGGGGTCAACCTATAGTTTATTAGATACTCCCTAGTAACCCTTCCCATGGGAAGTTCCATCCTGCCTTCAATGAAGGTGATTATAGGAATGACCACGGATTCGGGAGGTCTCTTCAAGACCATCCATTCACCATATTCACAGTGTTGGATTTCAACACCATTAAGAATCCTATATTGTGCCCTAAAGAAAGCCCTACCCTCGGGAGTATCTACTAACTTAGCGTATCTACCCATGGAGTTTTATGATGTGAAAGAGTAAACTTATGCAAAAATAGAAATAGGAGAATGAACACACCTATAAGCAAAGAGAAAAATTCTCCTCGAGAGGTTGCTTCAACTTAGATTGCCAGAATGTGTAAATGAACTTCAACCAGCCCCATACTCTCCTTTTATAGGGGTAAAAAATGGGCAGTAAGTTTTTCGCTTATAAACGAGGGAAGATAGGAATCGTAGGATCTTGATCGAGCCATAGAACGTGGGGAGATAAGTAGCCGCCTAACGCCGTAAATGTGAAATCGTGGATTCCGAAGTGTCAAGAGCGTGCTGGAAACAGGTGAAAGGACATTATCATGTGGGAACGCATGTGGCACGTGTATAGTCTACTTGAGTAAACTAAAACTTTGCTTTTGCCTCAGGGTCAATAGCAAAAGTTTTAGGGGGCTATTGTGTGTGCTTAAGGACTAAGAAAGAAGTTGAAGAGTTGTAGTATAAGTGTAGGAATGCTGCAGCCCACGGGCCCGAGGAGGGAAGTCACCCAAAGAGAGGAAGGGATAAGTCAAAGGACTCTGAGGCGTTCCCGATGGAAAGAAGGATATGAAGAGAGAGAATTAGTGATCATTAGGGAAGTTTCTAGTTTGGAATAGCGTGTTGCCTCCGCATTAAATGGTGGGCAACAGCTTTATTAGTTGTATTGATAAGGAAGTGACCTAAATAGTGTGAGTCATAGCTGAGCAAACTTCTTCCACCACCTTATTCAGATGTGAAAAGGGACAAATGTCATGAGAGGAAGTTTGTTAGGTAAGGATGGATGGTTGAGATATGATGAAAGAAAGAGTATATAAAAAAATGTGGGTTCACAAAGAGAGGGATCCAGACACAAGTACCAAGATATAGAAAAGAAACAAGAAGAACATTGAGAGAAAAGAGGGTGAACAGTAACATTTCCTATGTAATTGTGGCCTCCTTGGGCCAGCTTGAACTGAGAAATTGGTTCATCCATTTAATAACATCTGCCTTTTCTCCCATAATTTCCTCTTCGAGCGAAGACTCTTTTGTTGTTCGTTTCTCTTTCTTACAAATTCATTGTTTTGGGTCACGGTTGGACTAATCCAGCCACTATTCTAAGTAGGCCTAGGCAGCCAGTTCATTTGGTCCTTACGGCTTGCATGAAATGACCACACCTAATATAGTGTAACTAAGGAGCAATGAGTAAGTCCTATTAATTGAAAAGGACAATAATTTTCATGAAACAAGACAAATCTTTCGGTCCCCATTGGCATTGCCCAATTAAGATTAGACAACAGATTGCTCACGCTATTGCCTATTGTCAGTTTGCTTCTTCTTCTTCTTCCATTTTTTTTTTCCATTATTATTATTATTATTATGGTAGAATTCATTATCATGTTACCATCTTTTACTCTTTATGTCAGAAATTTCGTATTATGTTGAAAATTCCCCATCATTTGCATGAGATCAGATGATAATTAACACCTCCTCGTTGAAAAATATGGTTAGACTTGTGTTTGATTCCCAAGAAGCTGATTAAACTCTTATAATCACTTTTATAAACACCAGGAAAAAAAAAAAAAAAAAAAAAA